>NW_007248541.1:261441-343691 GCF_000164805.1 Carlito syrichta | reverse complement strand
CCAGTCTGGGCGACAGAGTGAGACTCCAACTCAAAAAAAAAAAAAAGATATTCTTTTCTGGCTTCCTCAACCCCCCAAAAGTCTCTTTCAAATACATTTTCTCTGCTGTTTCACACCTTTATGCATTTTAGAGAAAGGGAAAAAAAGGGTTCCTTTTTCGTAAATAAGTCATGGCCTTAAAAATGTTCTCATCATTTCACATTAAAAACAAAACAAAACAAACAAAAACAAAGGGATAGGCACAGTGGCTTGTGCCTGCAGTTCCAGTTTACTTGGGAGGCTGAGGTGGGAGGATCACTTGTGTCCAGGAGTGTGAGGCTTCAATGAGTGCACCACTGCACTCCAGTCTGGAAAGCAGAGCAAGATCCTGTCTCAAAAAACAAAAACAAAAACAAAAACAAAGGTGAAGATGATTATCATGCATATAAGAATTAAAATAATTGCCTGGCACAGTGGCTCACACCTGTAATCCCAGCATTTGGGGAGGCTGAGGTGGGAGGATTGTTTGAGCCCAGGAGTTTGAGACTAGCCTGGGCAACTTCATCGCTACAAAAAACAAACAACAACCAAAAAACAGGTGTGGTGGCATGTACCTGTAGTCCCAGCTATTTGGGAGGTTGAGGCAGAAGGCTTGTCTGAGCCCAGGAGGTGAGAGTGCAGTGAGCCAAGATTATGCCACTGCACTGCAGCCTGGGCAATAGAGTGAGACCCCAACTCGAAGAAAGAAAGGAAGAAAGAGAGAGAGAGAGAGAGAGAGAGAAAGAGAAAGAAAGAAACAAAGAAAGAAAAAGAGAGAGAGAGAGAGAGAGAGAGAAAGAAAGAAAAGAAAGAAAGAAAGAAAGAAGGGAGGGAGAGATAAAAGAAAGAAGGAAGGAAAAAAAGAAAGAAAGAAAGGGAAAGATATTATAATAATTGAATTCTATAACATACTAAAAAATAAAATTGAAGTTAAAAGCTGTGGCAGCCCCCTTCTGGTTGCTCTAAACTCCACCCTTCCCTGTCAAACAATAGAAAAGAGTAGTGCTTTAAACTTCCAGAATGGGCTTCGGCCTGCTCTGGAGGAGTGGTCTTGCAGCAGGAGGCAGGCTAGACATGTGGGCTTTTACACTCACATCCATGCCAACAAGCACCTAGTGTGCAGCTGGAGAGCACACTTCACTTCTCAGTCAATGTGAGGACAGATGACATCTCTGTTTTTATTTTCATTGAAACAAAAACAAGTAATCCAGAGCGTAGACACCTCTTCATGAAGCTGGCCATTGTTCGATTTCTCTTTTCTATTCACTCTCAAATGACTCCTAGGGGAACAACTGAGCCGTGGAGAAGGATGGGGCTCTGCCCCCCATCTTACTCCTCCTTCCCCCTTTTTCATTCTCTCCTTAACTCAATGACTAACTGCCTTTTCCTTCTAGTCGTTCAACTGGAGCTATTTCTTTTCTTTTCTTTTCTTTTGAGTTGGAGTCTCACTCTGTCACCCAGACTGGAGTGCAGTGGCCACTCCCGGCCACCGCAGCCTCAACCTGCTGTGCTCTGGCGATCCTTCCGCCTCAGCCTTCCAAGTAGCTGGAACTACAGGTGTGCGCTACCACACCCGGCTGATTTTTGATTTATTGTAGAGAAGAGGTCTTGCCAAGTTGCCCAGATGGGTCTCGAACCCACGGGCTCAGGCAATCCACTCACCTCAGCCTCCCAAGGCATGGGATTACAGGCTGAGCCACCGAGCCCAGCTATTTCTTTTCAAGGTCACCGATAACTAGGGTAGACAAACAGGGATGCATCTGAGAGTGAAAGGAAGTGCTACTGGTAATTATCCTGGGATGATAGGCATAGATGCAAACTGTCTCATCAAGCACCTCCTGGCCAGATGTGGTGGCTTGCACCTATAATCTCAGAGCTTTGGGAGGTTGAGGTGGGAGGAATCCTGGAGGCCAGGATTTTGAGACCAATCTGGGCAACAAGCAAGACTCTGTCTCTACAAAAAACAAAAAATAAAAAAACTAGATGTGGTGGTACACGCCTGTTGTCTCAGCTATTTGGGAGACTAAAGAAGGAAGATCTCTGGAGCTCAGGAGTTTGAGGCTGCAAAGACTTTTGATTTGGCCATCGCATTCCAGCCCAGGCAACAGAGGGAGACCCTGTCTCCAAAGAGACAGAGAGAGAGAGAAAGAAAGAAGGAAGGAAAGAAAGAGAGAAAGAAAGAAAGAGAGCCTCCTATCTGATGACTCCAAACCTTTCTTCCCAGCATCCTTCTTGACCTTGACCTTCCACAGAATCAACCCAATCCCCCTACCTTCTTTTTGGGACCTTTGTTTCCACTGATCTCCTTTAACACAAATCTCCTTTACTCAAAGACTAGCTCCAGTCTTCTTTGCTGGTTCCTGTTTTCCTCCATTGATTGGAAAGTTTCCCAGACAGATTGCGTGGCTCTTCTGTCTGTCTCTAGAACCCCCTCAGGCACCTCCTCCATTCCCATGACCTCAGCTGTCCCCGCACCATGATTCCCAAGTACATATCTCCATCCCTGACTTATGACTCAAAAGTCTGGTCTCATCACTTAATCTTCCGCTAGATGTGCCATTGGAAAGCTGTACTGTCAGTTCAGGTTCCACCAGACACACCCCAGCTCTGGGAGGTGCCATTTCCAGTGTGTTCTTCACAGATGATGTTCTCTGGGTTGTGCAATGAGGAGGTGCTGAGCTACAGGTAATTTCAAAGCAGCTGTCACCATCCACAGAGCATCTTCCCGCCTCCCCCCCACCCCAACTCTTTCTATCCCTTGCCGCAAACCAGCTCAGCCAATGTCTCCAAGCATCTCAATGGCCATCATTCATCCTGCTCCCCAAGCCTGAGACCTGGCATCCCCTTCTCTCTTTCCTTTCCTTTTCCAGTGATCATCTCTCCTATCTGATCTCTGACATAACCGTATCAAATTTCTCTTCATCATGTCTCTTGAATCTCTCCACTCTCATCAACCCTATTGTCTCCAACATCACTTAGGTATGGAGATGGAACAATTCCAAAACCAGATAGGTGGGTCACAGCAACATCCCCACTCCAGAGAGAAGGAAGAGGGCGAAGACTTAGGAAGTCCATTGGGCTTGGCCATCTTGGCTTCATTTGCAATTTCCACATGTACTGCTTCAGTAGTCAAAGGAGAATTGCACACCATCTAGCATCCCAGAGCTTGGTGTTCCCACTTGCTCTGCAGCTGTCTGTCACCATCACCTGTTCTTCAAGGCCAGTTCAAGTACCTCAGGCCTGGCCCCACCAGCCTGGAGTATCTTTCTTGTCTGCACTATTAATTACGTATCCCTTCCAGGTGTGGGGGCTCACGCCCGTAATCGCAGCACTTTGAGAGGCAGAGGTGAGAGGATTACCTGAGCCCAGGGGTTCGAGACTGGCCTGGGCAACATGGCGAGATTGTGTCTCTACAATAAATCAAACAATTAACTGGGCCTGCTGGTGTGTGCCTGTAGTTCCAGCTACTTGGAAGGCTGGGGCAGAAGGATAGAGACCAGCAGGTCAAGGCTGTGGTGACCATGAGCATGTCACTGCACATCAGTCTGGACAACAGAGTGAGATTCTGACTCAAAAAAAAAAAAAAAATTATGTATCACCTTGAGTATATTTAGCTTCCCCCTGCCAAATTGCACTGTGAGCTTCTGGATAGGGATGGAGTAGGACTGGGCTTCATTTCTTCAGAATACCCCACAATTTCCAGTCTATACCAAGTGGTCATCAATAGCAGTTAGCCATAGCTGCTTACATCATTTATGGGGCCCAATATAAAATTAAAATGTGGGGCTCCTTGTTCATAAAGCAGGATAAAGGGGTTTTTTCTTTCTTTCAAAGTCTTCCTTGATCTGTCACTGTCTTTTTAAGTCCTATTTAAATCATGCTCCCTTGGGCAAGGGGGTTCTCATGGGGTGAGGGCAGACTCTCATAGATGCTGGGAACCTTCCCTGAGATGCAGCAGGCAGGGCAGGTGCGTCTGATCCCAATGCCCTCTACACCTGCACCCACACCCAGACTTCTGCTGGGTTGATAGTGGCAGAGGGCACTGGGCAGTGGAGGCAGGAGGTACAGAAGGGCCCAGGCAGCAGATGCTGGAGCCAGCAGAGAAGAATCCACCTGGAAGCAGGAGGCAAGCGCAGGTGGAACCGCACATGAGCCAAGGCCCCAAGCTCCTGGTGCAAGTTCCATTGTCCCAGCAGACACATTCAAAGATAAAACTTTTAAAAACTCTAAGACACCAGCCTGGGTAACATAGCAAGACCTCTTCTTTTTAAAAAAACATCAAAAAACTAGCCAGGCATGGTGGTGTGCACCTGTAGTCCTAGCTACTCGGGAGACCAAGGCAGAAGGATCGCCTGAAACTAGGAGTGATTGTGCCACTGCACTCCAGCCTGGGCAACAGAGTGAGACACTGACTAAAAAAACAAAACAAACAAACAAACAAACTCTAAGACAGTAGAGTATTAAACCCCAAGCCTAGGCCTCCTTCTGACTACAGAGCCCTCATGGGACTACACTGGCCAAACACCCATATAGCCAACCCTTTTATTGACTAAATAAATATGTAGCCCATTCTTTCAAAAGACAGTAAGAGATAGGAGGGAATGGCATAAAAGGGGGAGAATAAGCAAAGAGTAGAGTGAAGCAGAGGGGTTTTGGGGTCTCTAGTTACAGAGGGAAGGGGTCTTGAGAGGAAAAGACTGGTCAAGAAGGGGTGATGGCTTGAGGCAGGAGCTCAGGTGAAGGGTCTGATCCCAGAGGAGGTGAGCCACAGCTCTTCACCAAGACAGGGAGTGGAGAGAGCCAGCAGAAGCAGGCTGGTCAGAGCTATAAGATGTCATCATGGATAGCGGGTAGAAATCAGAAATATCTGAGACTCCATGAGATGCTGCTTTGCCTCTTTATCTGGTTACTGTGCACACTAAAGTGAATCACACCCAGTCAGTGTCCCAGAGAGCTTATATTTCCAGAGGAGACAAAATACAAATGTGAAATTTAGGGCACAGTGTGATGAGTGAATCCATATGGTGGTCAGAGCCACTCCATCTTGGATGCTAATCCGCCGTGTTGACTTCTGACTAACTCCAGTTCCAGGAAGTTAGTCTAAGTTCCTCTAAAATCTCCAGCTTATCTATTGTTCATTGTATCAGAGCTAACTTACCATACATTCTGCCATTAGGTAAAAACACTCTTGATGCTATAGTACTTCAATTGTCATTCCCATCCCTTTCAATTCATCCCTTCCCTATGGTTTGTAAGCCCTGGGTCTGGGGTTAGTGGTTCAGAGATCCACCATCTTGTCTCACCACCTCCCAAGACACAGACATGGCTTTTGTTTATAACTGCCTGTTAAAGGATTCTTTCTGAGAGACTGGATATGTAAGCTTCTTTCTTCAGCCTCTCAGCTTCCTCAGATTTGCGGGTAGGTCTAGGCAGACCTACCACTGTGAAACAGTTAGAAAACCTCTTTTAATTAAACCAAAGCTTCTTAGAAATATCTTTGTGTTGAAGATCTGTTAGCTTCACTCGATACAGAAGGAAAACACAAAAGAATATAAGCAGCATGGTACAGACAGCATGGTATATTGTTTTAGGCATTGTAAGTAATCTAGAGATGATGTAAAGTTTATGGGGGGAAGCACATAGCTTATATGCAATGACTATGCCATTTTGTATCAGGGCCTTAAGCATTCAGGGATTCTGGCATCTGCAGGAGGACCTGCAAACAATCCCCCACGGATACCGAGGAATGACTGTATATAAACACATACACACACATGCACACACAAAAGCACATATCCATGTACACACACGTGCACACCTGCTCCCACATATAGACACGCACAAGTCTTTTGAGTCAAGTCCATGTGTGGTGCCCAGAGTCCTCTCTTTATTCACTGAGCTGCCTAGGGGCACTAGGCCATCAGGTTAGGAATCAGCTTGAAGCAATCTTTCTTCACTACTGTTTCCTGGGCGTGTGGCAAGTCAGCCATAGTTCTAGGGGCTCACTGTGGCATGGTGACCACAAAAGCTCCTGTGGCCACAGGATGGACATCCTCCTGAGGAGGCAGATAGTGAATATGACATATAAATATTTACCAGTCCTGCAGCAGATAACATCAGGTCATGGTGCATGTAGTGAAGATAAACAGAGGAGGCTGGGGAAGAGGGTGACAAGGTATGTGTAGGAGCAGACGCCACCACTTCTGTCAGGGACCAGCGATGGAGTTCCAGAGGGGGCTCCATTTTTGTAGGAACAGGAACAGCAGGGGCCACATGAGGAGCAGGGGGAGAGCATTCCAGGGTGAGGGAACAGTAAGAGCAAAGACCACATCAGGGTGTACTTGAAGGGTCAGGGGAATGCAAGGAGTCCACTGTGACTGGAGCACGGTGACATGACAAGGTGTAAGCAAGTGAGATCGAAGAGGACCAGGTCACCGTGACATTGATAAGCCCAAGTACAGATTTTGAACTTGAGGAGATACTGATCTCAGTTTTGAAAAATGAGAAGAGTCCTGCAGCAGATAAGGAGAAAGAAAAATTCCAGGCAGAAGTGGCTGCCTTGCATCTTTGGTATCTGTAGGGGTCCTGAAACCAACACCCCACAAATACTGAGGGAAGATTGTATGTACACACCTATGCACAAATGCACACACACACATACACATACACAACACACACACACACGTGTATGCACGTACACACATATAGACAGGGCCAGGGCACTGTGACATTTATAAGCCAAAGTAAAGATCTTGAACTTGAGGAGATACTGACCTCGGTTTTGAAAAATGGGTAGAGTCCTGTAGCAGATACAGACGGTCTCCGAGCGTTGACATTGGTGGAGTCAAGTGTAAAGAGAGGCAGGCCTGTGGGGGAGGTGAGGGCCAGGCTACAACTTGCCCACTGTCCACGCCACCACCAGGTCAGCCCCCTTGGGTTCTCCTGGGAAGGAGGCAAGCCGGAGTGCCGGTGGGGGCTGATAGTCCAGGCCTAGGAAGCTTCCTTCGGCAGCAATTATGTTCTCGTTCCTGGGCTCAGAAGCAGGAGGCCCAGGAGGCTCCTGCTCGCTAAGATGGGATCAATTACACACACGGGTGGAGGCCTGAGCCCTTGGAGGGAGAGAGCTGAAGGGAGAGAAGAAGGTCCTGGACAGCTGAGCCATTTGCTTGAGCAAGTATAGACAAAAGAGAGAAAACACCACAAAGTGTCAGGCTCCCCTCCAGGAGCGAGGCTAGGATCCGGGGACAGAGACTCTGCCGAACACCCCAACACCCCGTCTCTTCTCTGAGGACAGCCTGTTCCCACAGGCTTGATTCAGCCTTATCTTTGTCGAAGTATCTGATCTTGGCTTTCCCATCAGTGCTCCAGGTAACGAAACAGGCTTGGCATCTCTGGGCCATCTTCTGAGCGAGGGGGAATTCTCTGTGTTCTGAACTGAGATGGCCCTTGGCAAAATTGCACAACACCTGTCGTTTACTGACTCCCGCATCCATTGTAACCTGGAACTTTGCTTTGGTCCCAGCAAGGGTGCTAGCTGATGAGGGTGGATGAGTTACAGCTGTCAGGGGTGATTGACGCCTTCTGCCTCAGGTGCTCTGGTAGCTTGTTTCTGCAGGGCTAGGGTGGGGTGGGACAGGCAGAGATCTGCCTTGCTCCTGAGAGAGAAGGCTGGAAAACCGTCTCCGTTCCCTTTGTCTACAGAGCAAGAACGTCCATTCTAGAAGATTGCTTGAAGTCTGAAGAAAGTTTCTGGAGTGATGGGAAACATAGAGGTGTGATTGGGTAGTGTTTGTCTTACACTGAGAATCATGCGTTCGTTCATATCCTCCTATATGCTAGGCATTGTGCAAGGTGCCACATTTATGGTGGTAAACATATTCCTGTTGCTTCATATTTGAAATATTATGTAGAGTGAGAACAGGATTAAAAGATGTTGGGAAAAATCCTTCCCCTCTCTTGGCATATCTTAGTAATGAGTCATCACAGAACACCGAGCATTAGAGGGTCTGGTAGCCTGGCTAGATCATTCAGGCAGTTTAAGATGTCAGTCAAGGCAATCATTTCTGACTGGCCAATCAAATGGGGGCTCAGGGTAGGAGCAATATGTACACACATCATCGGTATCCCAAAAGATGAGTAGACTCTGAAATAGGAAGAGAAACGCTAAAGCATGTAATCAGTAAGTTTCAACTTTTCCTGATTGTGTTACTTTCCTAGACCTGCTGTAATGAAGTACTACAAGATTGGTGGCTTAAAACACATTTCTCTAAAAGTTCAAAATCAAGGTGTTGGTAGGGTCATGCTCCTTCTCAAAGCTCTAAGGAAGAATCAAGCCTTCTTTGCCTCTTCCAGTTTCTGGTGGTTGCTGGCCATCTTAGGCATTCCTTGGCTTGAGGCAGAATAACCCCAATCTCTGCCTCCATATTCAAACGATCTTTGTCCCTGTGTGTGTGAATGTGTGTGTGTCTAAATCTTTCTTTTTTATAAGGATGCTAGTCATTGGACTTAGGGCCTACCATCATCCAGTATGACCTCACCTTAACTTGATTACATCTGTAAAGACCTATTCCCAAATAAGGTCACATTCACAGACACTTGGAAGTTAGGATTTCAACATGTCTTTTGTGAGGATACAACTCAATCCACAATGCTAACATTAATAATACGCCAAGAGGATGGGTGAAGGGAGTGATCATTTAGGTACAGGCAGTAAGAAAATGCGTCGTGGGTAGAGAATTTAAAAGCAATAATAAAATCAACTAAAAGTCAGTCTTTGTTAGATATCACCATGCTTCCAGAATTCTGAACATCAGTGGTCAAATACTCCTATCAGGACCCTCCCTCCCTGACTGGACAGTGGGATATGGGTTGACACATCACTTGTATTAGTTTACTAGGGCTGCTATAGCAAAAGTGTCACAGACTGGATGACTTCAACAACAGTAATTTATTTCTCACAGTTCTTTTGTTGCCTGTGCTTTTGGTATCATATCTAAGAACCAATTGCCAAGTCCAGTGTCTTACAGCATTTTCCCTGGTTTCTTCTAGAACGTTCATAGTTTTGGTTTCACATTAGATCTGTTGATCCATTTGGAATTGTCTTGTATATGGTGTGAGGTAAGAGTCCACTTTCACTATTTTGCATGTGGGTATCCAGTTCTTCCAGTACCACTTGTTGAAAGAACTGACCTTTCTCCATCAAACAGTCTTGGCACCTTTGCTAAAAATCTTTCGACTATGTGTGTGAGAGTTTAATTCTGGGACCCTCTATCCTAGTCCATCGGTCCCTCTATGTATGTCTTCATGAGATTTCCGACTTTGTTATTTTTCAAGATTATTTTGGCTATTTCATGTCCCTTGAGATCTACGTAAATTTCAGAATGGGCTTTTCAATTTCTGCAAAAAACATCATTGGTATTTTGATGGGGATTACATTAAATATGTACATTGTTTTCAGTAGTACTGACATTTTAACAATATTAAGTTTTCCAACAAATAAACATGAGATGTCCTTCCAGGCTTTCCTTTTTTATGATTTTTTTTTCATAGCCTTTGTCTTTTCTACACCGTTTTAATATATTTAATTGTCAATGTTTATAAACTCTATATAGTAAGGATATTAACAATTTGTTATATTATGTCATGTATTTTCTCCAGCAAGTTATTCATCTTTATATTTTCTTGGTGTTGTTTTGCGATATATTTTACATCAAGTTAAAATTTATAGTCATCTTTTGATTTTTTTTCATTTAGAATAATTTTTAAAAGCTGCACTCAGCTGGAATAATAGCCAGTATTGATCAAGGCTTACTCTTCTGTGGGCCCTGTCTTAAATGATTAAATGTACTAGTTTTTTCATCCTCACAATTCTGAGATAGGTACTGTTATTATCATCCCCATTTTGCACATGAGGAAACTGAGGCACTAACAGGTTAGATAATGTGTCCAAGGTCACATGGTAAAAGTCAAGCAGTCAGATCACAAAGAGATGTGATCGGATAGTGTTCATCTTACACCGAGAGTCATGTGTTCATTTATTTCTATGACCAAAATGTGTTGAGTGTCTCCTATATGCCAGGCATTGTCCAAGGTGGCATGGGTATAGCAGTAAACTTATTCCTGTTGTTTCTTATTTTAAATATTATGCAGAGTGAGAATAGGATTAAAAGATGTTGGGAAAAATCCTCCCCCTTCCTTGGTATAGCTTAGTAATGAGTGGTCACAGAACACTGTAGAACAATGGAAGGGTCTGGCAGAGACGGCATTCCTTGATCTCTGTGTTTTCCTGCTTTCCTTCCTTGTTTACACCTTCTTTCTGCTATTCACGATCACTCATTCTTTATCAGGAATCATAGATAAGGAGCAATGCATCTTTGAAAACTCACACAGAATCTTTTGCCAACCAGGAAATACAGTATCATGCAGCAGTGGGATAAGGTCAGCTCTAGGTCCTGAGTCTAGATTAAAGGAGCCAAGAGTTTGTCTCTAGGAGGGAGAGAACTGAGCTTGTCTCTTTGAGCTTGGTGACAAAGAGGGGGAAACACACTATGGAAAAAATAAGAACATTGAGCAATTTATTCAAAATTGTATGTGGAACTGTTTCAGAGACTGTTAGGTAACCGACTTCTCAAGGTGGGTTTGCTCAGAAGTGCTCACTAATACTGATTGATTACAATCACATTGCCAATAGTAGCTTTTTCTTACTAGTTTTTTTTTTCTTCTTTCCTGAGCCTGAAGAGTATCTTCCCTAGTTCTATTTTTGTTTTTAAGCTTGGCAGCGTGCAAGACTCATTCCTTCTCCATCCATCAAAGAGAATGCATTCTGGGCTCTCTAAACTCAGACATGCTTTATTTGGGGGCATAGATTCAAAACGAGGAGACATCAGTTCAAAGGTTTTGAATGCTATTCTGGCAACCTCAGTGATTCCAAAGCAAATCTGGATTTTTATCTCATGTCTTGTTTACTTTTCATAAATAATCTTATTTATACACAGACCTTCAACTTTGTAAAAGTCGCTCTTCTAGGTTATTTGATTGTGTAAGTGATGTATTATTGACCTTTCCTTCATTGAAAGTCCCTGTAATGCTTCGTTATGTTGCCAGTGGCTGTCTCATGCCTGCTTACAAACAAATCTGTCATCTCCCTTACTTGGGCAGCCAGACTGTGAGGCCCAAGGAGGGGTGAAATACCTACAAGTGATAGCGACTTCTATCGGGATTGGAAACTTTGGAGGCAACGCAGTCATTCAAGATTCAGCTGCAAAGTATTAACCGATGAGCCCGTCCTCTTCTTTCTAGGTTTCATTTTTTTAAAAAAGGAGTACTAAGGAGAGATGCTGGCATCTCACTGTTTTGAAGGGCTTTGAGGAAACAGCGTTTCTAGGCTCTTCACACAGTGTGGACATGCGTTTGGGGGTGGGAGGGCTGGCCTGGGAAAAAATTAGAATCATAAATTCGAGGACATACTTGGTAGAGATTCACCAATTCTTGAGGGCAAAAGATGCTCGTTGCTCCTCTTGCATTTCCAGTTCAGTAATCCCTGATCTTGATCAAACTCTTAGGAAATCTCTGTTGGTGGCCAGATTCAACTTACTACTGCATCATCAGTGCTTTGTTAGTAACAGGGCAATGAAGACTTTAGTTGCAAGGAGTCTTGGGAAGCTTTTCTCTAGGCAGAGCAGGGTATTTACTGCCTCATTTACAATAGTGTGATTTAAAGGTACTCTGAAAGCTGCCCTAAGAAAAAAGGTCTCCCAGTGGTGCCTGGAAATCCATGTTTAGAAGTTTTTCTATCCATGTCATCATCACTCACTTCTTTGAAAATGCTTAGAGAAGCTCCAGCACAGTGACTCAAGCTTGTAATTCCAATACTTGGGGAACTGAAGCAAGAGGATTGGTTAAGTCCAGGAGTTCGAGACCAGCCTGGGCAGCATAGTGAGACTCCCATCTCTACTAAAAATTTTTTTAAAAAATACTAATTAAAAAAGAAAATGCTTAGGGAAGGGATGTTCATATTGGGTTCTTGTGCGCTTCATGAGAATGTGTTGATCAGGTGAACATGTTCTCCACAAGACAGATCACAGGTAGGAGGGGGACAATTAGATTCATCCTGCACCAATATTCCCAAGCAAGTGGGCTCCACAGTCCCTCTGGACTTTCCTAGTGAACCTTCACTAGCGGCTTCAAATGCAGAAGTAGCATCCCTTTCCTCCAGAAACAGATCTCAGTCCTCTAGTCCACAAGCCTGTTTCTTGGGAGCAGTGGCCCACCCCTGCTTCCTACCTCTTCCAGAGGCTCCACACACAGAGACCCTGTCTCTAGCTAAGCAGTCATTATTAAATATGGCTGTATATTTTTTTTTTATAGGAGTGATGTAGTATCTATTTTTAAGAACTCCCATGGTCTTTGTGTGACTTGCTTTTGACAGCAGGCAAAGAACCTACTTGCCAGGCAGTGCAGAGGCTGACATTTACTGAGAATCTGTGTGGACTAGGCACCCGGCCAGATGGACACTTCCTGCTGGAAATGACTTTGTTATAATTTTCATACTGAGAACAAAGCCGAGACTTGGAGAGAAATAAAAAACATTCACAGACTCACAAAGCTGGATTGAATTCCGAAGGCCCTGTCCTACTCTATAACAAGGAAAATTACCCATGCTCATAGGAGCAGGGAAACATTAATTCTTTTTATGTTCCTACTGAACTTTGTTGGAAGCCTGGTGTCTTTGATGGAGAATGCATCCAACAGAGCCCACTCAAATTAAACCTAAACAAAAATGCAAATTAATTGACAGGGATACTGGTCACACAATATCTAAAGAAAGTTAAACAAGCAGGGCCTTGGCACCAATAGTCCTTGAGCTTTCTCTGTAATGCTCCACCCATGACTGGACTAAGTAACCTGCATCTCTGGTAGCCCGGGTTCTCAAGAGCAAGAACCTGACTCTTGGCCAGCCAATGGATTGTCTCCTTCAGAGTCAGGTGTTTATCTTTTGTCCAATCAGCTATGACCAAGAGTCTTGGCATTAAAATTAAGACCCCTTTGGAGGCTAATTTTGTGGATGGATAGAACAGTTCTCTAAAAAATAGTCCCATGCTGAGAAGACAGCCCCAAAGTGTCTATTGTACTTAAACACAACTCTTTTTTGTTTTTGTTTTTATAGTCCTGGCCAAGCACTTTGAGAACCTTGGCCAAATCATCCTTCAGTTAATCACAGGGCAGGTGTTCATAGGTCACAGTGGTCAAGAAAAGTATGTAACATTTCTATATGCCAGTTGTCGCCTTGCTTAAAACAGGTGGTGCATATAAAGGAAAAATGAACTATTTATTCTCAAATGATAGTTTCAAGGGGACCGAGGAAATGGGAGAACCATTTGTGGATAGGGCTATTGTGTTGGCTGCTGGAAGATTCCCAAAGTCAGTTACTGAATGGGTGGGTAGCAACAGGGAAGTGCTTTGTTTTTTTTCCCCATAGTAAGTTGTTTTCCTTGTTTTGCAAATTTGTTAAATTTCTTGTTTCTGGGGTCAATAACCTAGATAGCTGAGATTTTTTTTCCCCTTAAGAGTGCCCTAATTTTGCATATCACAGGAGCTGACCAAAAGCTGATTTGTAAAATATGTTGTTTGCGGGTTGGATCCTTGACGCTGAAGGCTGCCTGTACAAGAATTAGTCTTAGGCCGCCACCACGAGGGCACTCTTGGAATTCCAGGGCTCTTTTAGTTAAAATGTTATTATCAAATGTAAATTTTCAGAAGGGAAAGTGAGCAAATTACACACACACACACACACACACACACACACACACACACACACACTTCGCTTCCTAAAACATAACCTTCTGGAAGGTTTAAAGGAACAGACAACATTGCCACTTCTCAGGGTTCTGTGTGAACTCAATGACACCGCCTGTCAATCTTCAGCACTTGGTGGCACTCAGTAAATGATGGCTGTTGTCACCTAAACTTGGTCAAGCCTGAATACATTAGGAAAGCTTCTGCAGGAGGAGAAGTTTTCTGCAGAAGAGAGAGAAAGGTGAGGGGAAGGGCACTGGCAACCCAGTGACGCCAAACACCTGACATATGACTGGAGTGGACACTCAGTAAACATGTGAAGGGTTCGGGGAAGAGGTGACGTCACCACGGATGGTTCAAGGGTCAAAATGGGGACAGAAAACACATCATTTTCTACTGATTATTTTAGAGTCAGGGAATCCTAAAAATATACAATGTCCATGTAGTAGGGATTTTAGAAATGTACGCCAACCTCTTTTTTCAAATGGGGTGACCAAGCGATTGAATCACTCCTCAAGGTAAAATGTAAATCAGTAGTAGACTGAGACTAGAACCCAAGGCTTTTGACAAATAATCCAATACTCTTTATATATCAGCACTGAAATATCACTCAAGATTGTCCTAATCAGGACTGCCCTAGACTAAAAAAGTATCTTAGGCAGGTTACTAAACCTGATTATGCTTTAGTTTCCTTACTGACAAAATGGCAGTATACAGTTATAAGAAATAATATCCTACTGCAGAGGATGGCAGCAAAGATTAAATGAGATGATAGCTGCAAAGCATTTAGAAGTGTGCAATAGATGTTGAACTTCAGAGCTCGTCTGTTACAATTAAACTGTCTCCTGAGGGGACCAATGAAACTTTGCCATGTCTAAAACCACTGGCTTCCCAACTCAGCCTCCGTGATGATGAAACAGTCCGGCAGTTTCTTATAAAACTAAATATGCAGTTACCATTCAAACTAGCAGTTTCACTCTTAGGCATTTATGCCAGAGAAATGAACATTTATGTTTACATACAAACCCGTACACAAATAGTAACTTTATTCCTGGTAGCCAAACACAGGAAATAACCCAGCTGTCCTTCAAGAGTGAATGGTTAAGCAAATAGTGTTAAGTCTATGTCAACAATCAGGCTGGGAACAACTGTTCCCTTTCTATATCTTCTTGTGTCTGTTTGATTACCTTTTTAAAATTAAACTTCTGATTTTGAGAAATTATACATTGGTATGCAGTTATACGAAATAATACAGGCTGGGCGTTGTGACTCACGCCTGTAATTTCAACACTTTGGGAGGCTAGGGCAGGAGAATCGCTTGAGCCCAGGAGTTCAAGACCAACGTGGGCAACATAGTGAGACTGTTTTTATTGAAAAAATTAGCCAGGCGTGGTGGCTCATGCCTGTAGTCCCAGCTACTCAGGACTGGGACTGAGGTAGAAGGATGACCTGATATCAAGGAAGGAGGTCCAGGCCCAGGTCAAGGCTTCAGTGAACCAGGATATACCACTGCACTCCAGCCTGGGTGACAGGGTGAGATCCTGACTTGAAAGAGAGAGAGACAGAGAGGAAGAAAGACAGAGGAAAGAAAGGATACAGAGTGATCACACATACCCTGACTCACGTCTCCTGTTTTTCCAATGGAAACAGTTTTCAGAACTATAATACAGTATCACCACCAGGATCTTGACATTGACATAATCCACCAACCATATTCAAATTCCCTAGTTTTAGTTGTACTCATTTGTGTGTATCTAGGAAGGTGGAATTTTACCACATTCCTAGGTTCATGTATCCATTGTTACAGCCAAGATGCTGAGGAGTCCCATCATCCACCAGGATGCCTTGTACTGGTCTTTTCTAACTACACCAACCTGTCTCCTGCATCCTCCCTCCTATCCCTAAACTCTAACCACCACTAATTGATACTGGGCTGTTATTCACTGAGCATACCTCCCTGGAGGTTCATCGAGATTGTTTAATTTGGGATAGTTTATTCCTTTTTATTGCTGAGTAATATTTGAAGATATAGATATACCACTCTTTATTCAACCACTCACTCCCTGAAGGACATCTGGGTTGTTTCCTGGGTATGGCTACTGGGAAAAAGGCTGCTGTGAACATTTGTATACAAGTTTTTGTGTAAATACAGATTTCTCTGGTGTAAATGCCCAAGAGTACAACTGCTGGGCTAAGTGTTAATTACATGGTAATTTTGTAAGAAACTACTAAACTGTTTCCTGGAGTGGCTGTACCATTTTACATTCCCACAAGCAATGAATGAGTAACCTGGTTTCTCTGTTTCTCTGTTCTTGCCAGCATTTGGTATTATTCTATTTTTATTTTAGCATCTAAAAATAGATGTGTGGTAATGTTTACTGTGGTTTTAATTAGCATTTCCCTAATGGTTAATGGTGCTGAACATCTATTCACATGTTCATTTGCCATCAGCCTTATCTCTTTGGTGAGATGTCTCTTCACACCTTTTGCCCATTTTGTAATTGGATTGTTTGTCTTTCATTGGGTTTTGAGAGTTCTTTACTTAGTTTAGATGTAAAGTCTTTGAAACTGGCCTAATTTTTCATCAAGCTGGATGCCCATAGAACTGATGCTTAAGAAACTTCCACACGTACAGTGAAACACACCTGCAGCCTGTTGATGTGAAGCTCTTCCTTGCCCCACCCTAATTCCTGTTTTCCAGCATGTGGTTACAATGACACTCAAGACCCTTCATTCGACCACCTGCTAGCCTGTTGATCAACTCCTCTTCCTTGATCTTGTTTGTTTTCCTTCCCGGATATATAAACCCTTAACTTTAGTCGGGGAGGAGGGACGGATATGAGGTTTGGCTTTTGTCTCTCTGGCTGACATCACCTGTAAAATAACAAAGCTTCTTCCCTGGCAATATTCATTGTCTCAGTGATTGGCTTTCCATATGGTGGGCAAAAGGACCTAGATGGAATCCCTGGTGTTCGGTAACACCTTAAGGCATTTTACTTTCAAAGTAACATGTCGAGGTTGCACTGTAAGCAGCATAATACAGGGAGTAGTAAGACACAGGACAACAATAGCACAAAGAATGGGAGAGGACAGATGAAAGGATGCTCCTGTGTGGGTCTGACAGCACAGGTGAACTGACTTAGTGTTAGCCTGTGTGTGACTCTGGTAAGTTAGAGATATAGATTATGATCATTAAAAAAATATGCGAAGAGGAACCATTAAAGAAAACCCAAAGAAATATCAATTAGTCAGTAGAGGAGCTAAAATGGAATACCAAATGACGGCAAGAAAAGTGAGCTAACAAAGAGAAACAAAAAATGAGGTGATAGATTTAAACCTGATCATATCAATGATCACAGTACACACTAATGGTTTAAGTATAACAGTTAAAAAGGATTAAACAAATAAGACACAACTATAAGCTGTTTATAGGGGATACACTTTCATTATAAAATTGTAGTTACATTGCAAGTAAAAGGATAGAAAATACTTGTTATGTAAGTACTAATAATAAGAAACTTGGTGTAGCTATATTAATATCAAAGTAATGTTCAAAATAGGCATACTGCTAGCCATATTTTAAAAAGAGATACTTCGTTATGACATAAGGGTGAATTTATCAAGAAGACACACCAATCCTGAGTGTGAAGATACCTACTGACAGAGCTTCATGGTATAAGAGGCAAAAACTCACAAAAAATCAATAAGGAGACAGACAATCCCCCAATCATATTTTGGGATTTTAATGTTCCATTCTCAATAATTGAAAGAAAAGCAGAAAAAGAGAAGCAGTGAGGATACAGAAAAGATGAAGAACTCTATCAAAAATGCAGCTTAGTAAAGAAAGCTACATACTATGAGTGCCAAATACACATTATTCTGAAGGGAGAAATATTTGTCAAAAAAGACTATACACTTGTCTAAAAATGTCTAAAATGTAAAGCACTCAAGTAATACAGATTATCCTGCAACTACAATGAAACTATGCTAGACATAAATAATAAAAAAAGATTTCTAGAAATCTTTTCCAAAGATTTTGAAGTGAATCCATACTCTACTAAATAACTCATGGCCAAAGAAGAAATCACAAGACAACATAATCAAACGACTAGGATGTGGCTAAAAACGGTAATAAATGTGAAACCTACAGCTTTAACTGTTTATGTTAGAGCACAAGCCTATTTCTAAGCTGAAGAAGAGGATAGCAATAAAATATATTTCAGGATGGAATTCCATTTTGCAGTCAATTTGCTCAGAACTAAGGAATAATGAAACAAAATGAAAGTTACCTACTGTATAGAACACCAGAGGGCACTATTATCCAGCTTCCAGAGGAAAAAGCTTGTAGTGTGGAAAGCTGACATGCTAGCTCTGGAGTTGACCTGAGGTACGACTGAGATTTTATCCATCTTGTGAATGAGGCAATTGAAGGTCAGAGGAAGAGAAAGACTTGCTAGAGACTACACAACCACTAGTGGTAGAGTCAGAACTAGATCCCCGGTTCCTGTCTACAGCACACTGTGAATCTTCACGAAATCAGAGAAAGACCCAGATTTTCCTGTGCACTTTCTTATGGACTTTTCCACTGGGGTTTCCACCAGCTAACCATGTTGTTGCTGGGAGGGGTTGGCACCAGGGGCAGGGGAGTGTACTTTATGATGGAGAACTTGCCTGAGGGTGAGACCCCTATGTGTAGGAAAGCATAGGCCAGGAATGAGGAGACGTGATAGCATTTGAGCTTCAAAGAACTTGTGCTTACCACTAGGGCCATCTCTGCGATGTTCGTTATGCAAGTTGGTCAACAGCTCCCTTTTATCTAAAGCCCTCTGGTAAGGGGCTTTCTGTCACTTGCATCCAATAATCCTGAATATGCTGAATGTCTCTACTTTGCAAGACCCAATAGTATTCAAGACATTTCATTTTGGACAAGGCAGAAAAAAGTTCCAGAATATCACCAGGACAGTATGAGAGGTGCTAGAAACATAGGATAAGTTTCTCGTGCTTCATTTTGTTCTGCCAGAAACATTAGTTCCTAAGTGTCAGTGTAATTGCTGACTTCTCCACTGCATTCTTGGAGGGGTAAATTATTTCAAAGGAGACTGTTAAGGAAATACATATTATATTGGTAGGTAGTATATGCAGGTTGCATCATCTTTTTTTTTTTTTAGAGACGAGGAGCTCTCACCAAGTTGCCCAGGTTGGTCTTGAACCCGCAGGTTCAGGCAATACACCTGCCTTGGCCTCCCAGAGTGCTAGGATTACAGGCTGAGTCACTGAGCCTGGCCAGGTTGCATCATCTTGAATGCAACAATGTCCTCTGACTCCCTAGGGGTGAAGAATAGGGAGGAGGTAGAACTTGCCTGAATGGTTTATGTACAACACTTCATTTCCAACTCATAGTGATCTGCAACGTATTTTCATATCTATTCTACAGATGATACAAAGAGGTTGTGTCACTTGTTGAAGTCGCCCAGCTGGTGTGTGTAAATATTAGGCTTTGCTTTTATGCTAGAAGTACTTGTATCCCTTCCCAACCCAGTCCTGATAAACTTCCTAGGAACTTCAGGACATACACTTTTGATAGAGATGTTAGCTTTGAATCAGCTTTCATTCAGATGCCATGACGATAGCACAATGTGTTTATTCAAAGGGCATAAAAGATGCAGTTATTCAAAACACATACCACAGGTAGAGAGCTAGTTTTTGCTCAGAAACGTTCCCTTTATTTCCTTCCTCCTCTTTCTGAACAATTTTTAACCACTTTTTTTTGTTTGAGTCATAGTCTCTTTCCATCGCCCAGGCTGGAGTGCAGTGGCACATTCACAGCCACATCAGCGTTGACCTGCTGGACTCCAACAATCCTTCTGCCTCAGGCTTCCAAATAGCCAGAACTATGGGCATGCACTACCACAGCTAATTTTTGATTTTTATTGTAGAGACGTGGTCTCACCAAGTTGCCCAGGCTGGTCTCGAACCCACTGGCTCAGGCAATCCACTCGCCTTGGCCTCCCAAAGTGCTGAGATTACAGGCTGAGCCACAGAGCCCGGCCTACTTTTTTAAAGGTATAACAAACATAAATTATGTAAAGCATCCTCACCTTAAGTGTGCAGCTCAGTGATTTTTAAACATATTGATATTCACAGATCATTGCCCAGATTAAGACGTAGAACATGTTTAGCAATCCAGAAGTGTGTCTTTTCTGTCAGTACACTCGTTCACTCCCACCCAGAGGCAACCACTAGTGGGACTTCAACCATTGTCACTTAGCATTATCGGTCCTTGAACTTGTAAATGGGACCACACAATACACATTGTTTTATGTCTGGCTTTTTTCACTGAACATGACATCTGTGAAATTCATCCACACGTGTTGTGTGCAACACATTCTTTTCTATCACTGTGTTATATAGTCCATTGTTCTTTTTAAATGCATCTTCTTACCTGCCTTTGTAATGTTTCGTTTCATAGACTGTTAACAATGAAAGGGGCTTCAGGGATTATCCCACCTATTTCAACCTCTGCTTACTGAGAACATTTGATAAATAGACCAAGAAGTGTATCTTTCACAGCCAAGGTTGCTCACCAGGGTCTCCTTACTTCCAGTTCGGTCCTCCCCAGTTCCCTTCTGTTGTGGACTGAATGTGTCTCCTCCAAATCCTTATGTTGAAGTCTAACGCCCAGTGGGAGGGTATTGGAGGTGGAGGTTTGGGAGGTGATTGGGTCATGAGGATAGATAGAACCTTTCTGGACAGGATGAGTGCCCTTATTATAAGAGCCAAGAAAGATGATCTCTCTCCCCAACATATGAGGATACAGCAAGAGAGCGACATCTGCAGAACAGGGGGAGAGCCCTCACCAGGCACTAACTCTGCCAGCATCTTGACAGTGGACTTCCAGCCTCCACAACAGGGAGGAATACTCATCAGTTTTTTAAGGCTGTTACATCAGCCGGAACACCTTTCAACTTAAACCTTATCTAAATATCACTTGGTATGTATTTCCCAACGTATTTATAGGGAATGTTAAATATTTACACAAAAGCAGACAGATCCCAGTGGCTTACCTTTGGGGACTGCGCGGAGCCTAGACCTAAATGGATGCTCCTGAGAGGGACCTCCAGAAGCCACGAGACTAAGCAGCACAACTGCAGTTGCGAACAGGCCCCTCCCCTAGCCGAACTATGGAAGGCCCGGTGTCACAGGCTGTTTGCCCCGCCTCCTCCTCCATGTCAAGCACAAAAGTGGCTTGAAGTATACTTCCACCTTTCCTCTCTGCAAGACTTCAGGTCCCTGAGAAAGCTTCCGTCAGTTCGAGAGATGGCCTAACCCACGCCACATCCTGATGCCCACATGTTTCTTGGCTAGTTTTGTTTCAGGTGGTGGCTTAGGAGGCAGAGGCCAAGGCAAGCCTTCTCCTTCAGAAGGGAAACGCTCACAGCATCAGGCATGAGCTCAGCAGCAGGACATCCTGAGACCAGGCAGAAACCTCTCTCCTTCATGCAGGAGACTTGAAGGGCAGGAAGCTAGGCTTGGCGTTAGAAGCAGGTTAAGTGAGAAGTGAATGTGAAGCTAGGCTTGGCGTTAGAAGCAGGTTAAGTGAGAAGTGAATGTCTGGGCTTGGCCACTGGTATTTCTACCAGGAGAAAGCAATTTTGGTTGATTTCTTTTTTTTTTTTTTTTTTTTGAGTTGGAGTCTCACACTGTCGCCCAGACTGGAGTGCAGTGGCTGTTCCCGGCCACCGCAGCCTCGACCTGCTGGGCTCCGGCGATTCTTCCGCCTCAGTCTTCCAAGTAGCTGGAACTACAGGTGCACGCTACCACGCCCGGCTAATTTTTAATTTATTGTAGAGATGAGGGCTCGTCAAGTTGCCCAGGCGGGTCTCGAACCCGCGGGCTCAGGCAATCCACTCACAGTTGATTTCAATGTTTCAACTTGTTCCCCAAACCCCCAAATCTCAGCTGTGTTCAGATGATAACGCTCAAGAAAGGTTTGAGGTTTACTTTCTCTGTCTTGGAGAAAAAGTGGCATTACCTGGTTTTTAATAAGAGAAAGACCTAGACACATCACATTAGAATTCAAGGCAAGTGTTATTTGAGGCTTCAAATTGACCTGTGCATCACTCAGAGAAAGCGATCCTTGTCCTCGCCCTTCATGTGACCAGCAGACCAGCAGCATCAGTCTTGCCTGGGAGCTTGTTAGAAATGCAGAAATGTGGGCCTCACTCAAGCCTCGCCCAGCCAGGAGACCCCAAGAGATTCGTGTGAAGAATAGTTCGACGAGCACTGTCCCAGAAGTCTTCAGATAAAGGAGCATAAGCTCTGAGAAGTGTATTGATCAGATGAGGAGCATGATTTCATGAATTCAATTTGGATGTTGACCCAAAGTTGAGGGTTGGAAACAGCTCTCTGCAGGACTTGCTGACTCACAGTCCACGTGTCTCCTGCTTGGACCAGTGTGCACATAGCATCCAAGTGGCCAAGTGTTCACTGTGTCCCCACTGACCCAGCACAGCAGCAGGTGGGAGTAAAAGAAAAATTCACTTCCAGTAGCACAGCTGTAATTTCAGGCACATTTCAAGTTCTTCCCTCTCATCAGGGGCAGACAGCTAGTAAGGGAGAAAAGGTAGCCGTTTTTATCACCGTGCTAAAAACACCTGAGCCAGGCATGGTGGTTCATGGCTTCTAAAAACACCTGAGCCAGGTGTGCTGGCTCATGGCTACAATCCCAGCACTTTGAAAGGCTGAGATAGGAGGATCCCTCAAGACCAGAAGTTCGAGACCAGCCTGGGCAACATAGTGAGACTGTCAATTCTACCAAAAAATTGTTTAAACTAGCCGTGGTGGTGCCTTGGTAGACCCAGCTACCAAGGTGGGGAATCGCCTGAGCCCAGCATTTCAAGGCTGCCATGACTATGATCATGCCACTGCACTCCAGCCTAGGCAACACAGCAAGACCACTACAACTAAAAAAAAAAAAAAAAAGAAGAAGAAGAAAGAAAAATAATTAAAATATCTGAGAATTGCAATGATCAAGAAATAATTTCATGTCATCTGGGCTCACTAATAAAACAACTCTACTACTATCCATTTCGCTGTAGAACTCACACACATTGAAGAGTTTTCTGAATGCTAATTCATTCTTTTATTTACTCATACCACAAACATTTTAGTTCATCTGCCTTTATACAACCTGATTTACACAAGCAAATGGCAAAACAAAAAACAGGCATTCTTTAATCCTCCAAAATGCAAGTATGAAATATAGAACAAACCCTAGTATTTAAACACAAACAGGTTTAGCTGAAGCAGCTTTATTGCAATCTCTTAAAGTTAGCATTACAATTTAAATAGTTATGCCTGTAAAAGGTTTGTAAAATCTACAATACATAGTTATTTCAGAAGCAGTTAAGACTTTTAACTAATTAAAAAAAACAACAAAACTTCGACAGAAAGCTGGAACAACAATTATCTGAAACTTAAATTATTTACAATTAAACATTTAGGGTCCTGATTCACAAAACTTAGTGCATTTCATGATTTATTTATGAGTTTTAGAGAGAAAGTAAACATGCCCCAGGTAAAATCTGGAGTAAATGGCTTTTAGAAGAAAGTCTATCAATATGCTTACTAAAAACTAGAGAAAGAGTAGCAAAACAAAACTTCAACTGCGTCTGATCTGAAAATGTTAAGTATATAGCAGCAACCAGAAAAAGAGGCCAAGGCAGAGGAGCAAATGCCATCTCTGACAGTACTCCTGTATGTACAGGAAAAAGAATGATTCCCCCCTTTTTTTAGTTAAAAAAAAAATCCACCCCAATAATCAGTCGCTGCATGTAAACTCTGGGTAAATCCATTCTTCCTACAGAGCTGTCTTTAAACTTAAGGCCTGAATTAGCAAAGAAGGAAAGTTCCTTTCAGCCATCAGCTGAATGGGTTTTCTTCAGTGGGGAAAGCTTGGGGCAAGGTGACCATGGGGTTAGCTCCCCCAACCCCACAAGGAACGCCCCAGGGGAGGGGCCAGCCACCTCAGATCACCCCAAAGCACTTCGATGGATTCAAGTGATTTGATGTACCTCAAGGGAGATAGATCGAAGAGAACTAACAAGGGAAAGTGTTCTTGAAGAGGGAAATTTCAGTGAATCAGGTCCCAGGTAGTCTTTAAAGAAACAAAAATGTACAGTAAACATTTTCAACTCTGGAATGCAGGTATTGTACATTACCAGTACATTACATTTACAGAACTGCGGAGACAGTAGTGCTCCAGAGTAAGAATTTAAAAATGGACAAGCCAGTTCACAATGACTTTGGATATGTTATTAAAATACATTGTTAATCATAAAAATACTTTACTATGTACATGTACACGGTATAAACTCTAGATCTGCCTACGGAAGGAAGCCTCTAAATCAATTTCTGGCCCACTGGGTCAGGAGACAGTGCAGCTCTATTCCTTGGTCTTTATACCAACACACGGGCTGAGAGGCACGGGACACGGCCAGGCCGTCACTAACGCAGGAATACGTCTGTGTCTGCAGAACATCTAGTTGGAAGAGTCAGTTTTACTTCCGCTATATTTTACTTTCCTAAATGCTGATCCAAGCAACTCTGGGCATTCACATAATTCATTTGCAATTTGGTTACACTTCAGAATAAGACTGTAATTCATTTCGTCAGTTATTACACTGTCTTGCTTGTAGTCAGGATGGTTTGCGATGAACTCCCTCATCCATCTGGCAACGGTCATAAGTTCTCCTGGGAAAAAAAGGCATTTTTTTTTAGAATAACATAACAGAAGCCTTTTTTTTTTCCCCCATAAGTTGATATTTAGCAGTCAGCAAAAACATGCTTCTGAAGAGAAATCAATATGACCTTTTAGTTTGCTTGGTGGGGGTGGGAACGTGTCTGTCCCAGTGCTTGAGGGACTCCTCCTGGGGAAGAATTCTGGGGTGCAGGCAGGCAAGTAGAACACGTACATCCAGTTTCTAATAGTACCTGTTAGATGCCACCCATAGGCTGACATGGCTAGCTCTTAAGGGACAGGAGTCAGCACATGTATACAAGAGCATGTGTCCTCCCATTTGGCCAGAAGGCTAGGCCTAACATATACCGGTGTCATGACACTGCCTCAGAGGACTGTAGGGTCCCTCGAGTGATCTTTGATCAAAGAGGTGGAGAGAATAAAAAACATAACTAGAGTGAAGGAAGAGGGAAAATGGCAAACACAGCACATGGGGCGAGAAGAGGTCTATAGCTGTCCTTTGTGACTCTGGAAAGTTTACAGAGGCTTCCAGTGAGATACAGAGGTCATGACCATGATGACTGTTACTTTCTTAACAATTGCCAGCTTCTCTGTGCCAACTACTGTGATCGGCACTGTAGGAAGAATCTCGGAGCTAACACAGAAAGGGGGTTCTCAGGAAGATCACTGAACGGAGGCCAGATGAAGGCTTGGCCATCCTGGCTGTGAGCTTCTCTACCTACAGAGCTCCTTGTCCCTATGACAGAGCCTTTGATGATCTACTATGAACATAGTTGGACATAAATCACAAACAGGCAGTCCAGAATACCATAGTTTATCATCCAAGAATGCCATCCATTTCAAGATGCACCCCTACTTTATGAACCAGTAAGGAAAAAGGCACTAATCTAAACTGTGACTGTTGAAGATTATAGGGTGCATCCAGTTGCAGATGTTGAAATGTGGGAAAGTGTGCATGAATAAAATACGGCGCACTTTAAAAGAGTTCTTTAAGAAACTGAACATCACAAGATTGTATGATCCTGCCTACATTATGAGATTAAGAAAAAAAAAGCTACGTACCAGATGCTCTCTTCTTAATGAGCTTTAGGTAGTTTAGAATACTGCACCTGGTGTCCACATCTACCTCCATATTCTCAAGGTAAGAGTTCAGAATTGGGATCAGCCCGGGAAATACTCCTTCCTACAAGAAGCAGGACACCTGTGAGCTCCCAGCCAGGTGGCATGCCCAGCCCGCATGCCACCAGGCCCTACCTTCCCATTGATGATGGTGTCTATACTCATGAGGGTGTACTCCTCTGCGGCCAGCTCCGTGCTGTTCTGGGCCTTGCCACATCCGTCCACCACAGCGTTGCCACCTGCTGGGGAGAGGGTGCAGGGGCTTAGTGGCTCGTTGTGGCAGAAACTGGCCCCAGAACCCCAGAGAATGTTATACCTTTGCAAATATCCTTCCTGAAGTAAAACATGTCCCGCAAGACAGCATCTCGTTTCTGTGCTACTTTCATGTTTTCATCAACCTAAGGAAGAAAAGAGTAGAGTCACAGCTAAATTGGAACATTCCGACCAGACTCAGAAGCTGCGGTGTCTCCTCATGTCTGCAAAGGACTTGCTACCTCGGGAGTTCTGCTTTCTCCTCAAATGCTTTCTGGGAGGAAAAATAAGCTTGTCAGTTCCGTAGAGCCTGCCTCGGTGCTCTTTAATACCAATCAGGGAATTTTAAGGGAAACTTACCTTACAAACAAACCCCAAACTTACATTCATGTAGGATATCTGCATTTTAAAACACCTTTGTGGCTAAGTACTGCAATGAATCTACAGTGTCGGGAGGGCAGGTGGCTGGTTCTCCCCGGAGAACTCAGTGTGTCACCACAGGCCTCAAGGTAAGGCAGCAGGGTAGGACCAGAATCTGTTCTCCTGACCTCTAAGCTCAGTGCTTGTTCCTCCCTCCACTGGGGTCTTGCCTCCTCACTTTAATGAGGAGAGGGGATCTGGAATAAGGTCACAGCCCTCCCAGGCCAAAGGGTTACTGCTGTTTGCCCACCGTGGCTCTGGCTGCATCAACCCATTCCTGAGTCCCAAAACTGTTTTATTTGTGAATTCTTCATTTTTCCAGTAACTTTTTAAGACTCTCAAAGTTTAAAACTTTTTGGTGGTAGTCCTTTATTTTCTATAAAATGAAATTTTACATGGAGCCTTATATAAAATAGTCACAAGCTAGAGGGTCAGGCTGGAGTGGGATAGATGACACAAAATCTTTCTTGAAAACTGAGCTTACTCCCGCACTCACTATGAGGAGGAGTCCTCCTGTTTCTTTTTAAAGAGACACACAGGACCTTCTGAATAACCTAAGCACCTCCAGAAGCATACTCAAATAACAGTCTAAAAGTACACCATGGCTATGAACATCTCTGTTTTCATTTCTAATATTTTTTTCTTAATCCTGACAAAAGTTCGTGGACCGCTTTTTCATTGTTTTTATTTCTGCTTTTATGAATTCCTTTTTAAAAGTATATTTGACTGTTGCCTTTTAGATTCTTGATGGCTTAGGTCTGTTTATTTTCAGTCTTTTCTGTTAAGACGTTTTAAAGCTAAGATTTTTCCGTGGTGACTAGCTTGGCCAGCATCCCACTGCCTCCCTTTCCTGCACAATCTGTAATTCTAGTTTTGACTAATCTAAAGCCTATTGGGAAAGACATTTTAAATTTCCAACAGTTACAATTTCTCCAGAGGTATCTTTTTGCTGGATTCCAGTAGAAATGCATCCTGTATGGCGTCTACTTTGGTGAAGACTGTCCTTAACTTCTGTAAGTCTCCCTCCTGGAACTTGAGAAAAGATGTGCTGTGGTTTGAGATATGTGATTCGGGTTGTACGATTGAGTTTAGTAACTGCGCCATCTAATCCCCCATCCTATGTTACATGACCTACCACAGTTACCGAGTAATGTGAAAGGGGCCCTGTGGCTCGCCTCCACTGATCCCCCATGGACTCACAACAGTCTACCTATCCCCTTCTACATGTGGAAACTGAGGAACTGAGAGGAACCTGTCCAGGGTAAAAGGCTAGTAAGCAGGACCAGGGATTTACGCATTTAGTTCTCACATTGAAGCCACACCTTACCCGTCATCACAGTCAACTCTTCTCGTGCTAAAAAGCGTTATTATACTTTATGGAATGAAAATCCCACAGCTTTAGTTTCTTGAAAGAATATATAAAAATTGTTTTTTCTATCTCACTGAATACTTTCTACCTCACATCTTATTCCTCCTGGTATTTCTTTGTTATTCCTGCTGTCCTTTTAAAGGTCATCGTGTAGCCCTAGATTGTCAGCATCTGCCTTGGTCTAAGCATGTCTTATGCAAACAACTTCTACTGTAATGCTGCTAGTCTAGTTTTAGCCTTTTTTTTTGAGTTGAGGTCTTACTCTGTTGCCCAGGTTCGAGTGCAGTGACTCACTCACAGCTCACCACAGTCTTAACCTCCTGGGCTCCGGAGATCCTTCTGCCTCAGCTGGGCCACCAAGCCTCACTAATTTTTTTAAAAGTTTTTGCACAGACAAGGTCTCACTATGTTGCCTAGAGAGGTCTAGAACTTCTGAGCTCAAGCACTCTTCCTGACAAGCCCTCCCATAGTGCTGGGACTACAGGCGTGAGCCACCATGCCCTGCCTGTTTTAGCCTTTAATGGGAGAGTTTAGTCTATTCAAATTTGTTTTCATTTTCTTTTTTACCGTTTTATGTTCTGTCTGACCATTCTCTGGCCCCAGATCCAATTCTATGGCACTTAAAAGTTGTTCATTTTCCCATCTGTTAGCCTGCATCCTATTTCTTATACTCCTAATAATTTTCTTTACTTTTAAACATGTAGCTTTGAATTTATCACTCTATATGTCAAGCATGAAAGAGTTTCTACCATCCCATTGCTAGATGCTTCGTCTGAATGCTTTTTCTGCCCCCAGATTGGTATGTTGAAGCCTGATCCCCATCGTGACACTATTAGAAGGTGGGAGGTGATTATCACGAAGACTCTACCCTCATGAATGGGGTCAGTGCTCTCAGAAGAGAGTCCCCAGAGAGCTAGTTAGCTGAAGACCCCACACAGCAAGAAGGCCCCATCAATGAGCCCGGGAGCTCTCTCTCACTGGACACTGAATATACGTTGATGTTGCGCTTCCCAGCTTCCAGGATTGGGAGTACCGCATTTCTGTTGTTATAAGTCAACCAGTTTGTGGCACATCTTTTGTGACAGCAGCCCAGAGTAAGATGTTAGGTAAGACTTCTGGTATACTTTTAGCCTAACTTGATCCATTAAGTTTTGTCAGAATCATCTGAAATTTAAAGTCTAATTTGACTAAAATGAGAATTCTGTGATTGTAATTCTTTACCTCTTGGGATTCTAAAGACTTCTTTCTGTCTCTCCTAGCATTTAAGATTGTAAATGAGAAGTAGTACCAGTTGATTTTTTTTACTCCCTTGGCAGGTATGCTGATTTTCTCTCCTGTCTGGACAGTTGATTTTCTCTTTGAGATTTAGAGATGCCCAGATTTGGGTTCTTTCATATATGTCTCACCCTTAATGGACTCTTAGGTTAAGGGAAAATTCTATTATTTCTTTGATTATTGTATTTCACACCTCTCCCATACAGACCATTCTCTTCTTCTAAATTACTACACAAACACTAACACTTCCAAAGTGATTTTCCATGCTTCAGTTTTTCTCCAATTTCCATTTGTTTGCCATGCTGCTGGGATGAGCCTTAACGCGGTCTCTGAAATCACTTACTTGGATCTTCAGCAATGTCTGCTTTCATGTGGAGTCTATGCAGTATGCTCAAGTTTTCAATGTGTGGTTACCATATTCTTTAAGAACTTCTTTTCTTCAAATATTCTTTGATCTACAGTGCTTGTTTATTTTATGAATGTGACCCCCCTCTAGAATTTGAGAGCACTAGTTAGAACTTCTTTAAAAATTATTTCCGGCTGAGGTGAGAGGATTGCCTGAGCCTGCGGGTTCGAGACCCACCTGGGCAACTTGGCAAGACCTCGTCTCTACAATAAATCAAAAATCAGCCGGGCGTGGTAGCGGGCGCCTGTAGTTCCAGCTACTTGGAAGGCTGAGGCGGAAGGATTGCCGGAGCCCAGCAGGTCGAGGCTGAGGTGGTCGGGAGTGGCCACTGCACTCCAGTCTGGGCGACAGAGTGAGACTCCAACTCAAAAAAATAAAAAAAATAAAAAATAAAAATTATTTCCAAAGTCAGGTGTAGTGGTGCACACTTACAGTCTCAGCTACTTGGGAGGCTGAGGTAGGAGGATCACCTTAGCCCAGGAGTTGGAGGCTGCAGTGAGTGATGATTGTGCCACTGCACTTCACCTCGGGTGACCCTGTCTCTAATTTAAAAATAAATGAATTAGTCAAAAATGTAAAATTCCAGTTTCTTTCTTTTTTTTGTTTAGATGCAGAGTCTTGCAATGTTGCCCAGACTGGACTTGAACTCCTGGGCTCAGGCAATCCTCCCCACTCCCAAGTAGCCGGGACTACAGGTGGAGCTACCATGCCGGGTTCGTTTCTCAGTGTCTCGCCTGAACTGTGTTTTACTGAGGACAGTGTACTCTGCAGGACCAGCTGGGCCCTTCTCTTCAAGGTTGTACAATTTTCTGTTGATGTTCAGACATCTCTTCTTACTTATAAACAAAGGCTTTGAACAGCAGCTCTCAGAGGCTCTCCCTTGGATGAACTTGGTCTCCCCAGCAGGTGCCATATGGGCAACACGGGTTCATGGAATCCTTTGGTTTGGGTGTGACAAGCAGACAGGGATAGACTGACAGGCAGGTTTCCCTCCGGGAGTGCAGGGATGGGCACAGGATGCAAGCCCCTCGTGGAGGGTGCAGAGGCAAGGTATGCTGGGCTAGATGCTAGCAATGTACTCTTGCCCCCATGTTTGCGGGGACAGGGCTGCTCCCCTTCTCCTTTCTCTGGCTCTAAAGTCCTCAGTAAGAGTCCTCCCTCACCCCGGCAGTCTTCTCTCTCTTTCAAAGAGGCCCCAGGCCCAGGAACACAGCATTATCCCCAGTCACTGCCTCATGCACACAGCGTGTCTGCTAGTCGCCTGGAGCTGCTTCAAGGCTCTGCTGGGAAACTTCTCGCAGAAAGCTCCTTTTTTGGTATTTTCTGGGCTGGGGCTGGTAAACCCCAGGGTTTTTCTGAGAGTTCAGTGCCACCCACATTCTTCAGAAACGTCTCAAGCCCAGCTCGACTGAGGAGACCTATCCCCGCAGTCCAACAGTCACACGTTCCCCTCCCATCCTAATTTTAACACTGTTATCACAATGGGATTTCGGGTGGATGAAATGAATTTGTGGGACTACTTCTAACCATCCACCATCTTGAATGGAAAACCACTAAAAATAAAGCTTAGGTTGAAGAGGAAAAAAAGAGTAGGCTGGAGAAAGAAGGGGAAACATTTCTAAGTGATGTTGGACTTGAAATAAATAGTATATAGACTTGAACTCCTGGGTAATCCTCTCACATCAGCCTCCCAAAGTGTTGGGACTACTGGTGTGAGCCACCACACCCAGCCCAATAAATAGTATATATAAAGGAATAAATCTGGTTGGGCTTGGTGGCTTGGCCTGTAATCCCAGCACTTTGGGAGGCCAAGGCAAGTGGACTGCCTGAGCCCGCAGGTTCAAGACCAGTCCGAGCAACTTGGTGAGACCTTGTCTCTACAACATACAAAAAAAATTAGCTGGGCATGGTAGCGTGTGCCCGTAATAGTTCTGGCTACTTGCAAGGCTGAGGCAGAAGGATTGCCTAAACTCAGCAGGGTGGTACTGGGGTGGCTGTGAGTGTGCCACAGCACTCTAGCCTGGGCAACAAAGTGAGACTCCAATTAAAAAAAAAAAAGAAAGACATCTGCAGTCCATCACCATAATGAAACATATGCTTACCTTGGACAGTGGAATGAGAAAATCCAACTTGTATGAAAGGATCACCCTGGTGAGTAGCACCACGAACACCACATAGGCCGAGTTCTCAAAGTCTGTTAACTGAACCTGGACATGCAGAAGTCAGAATTATGAACCAACTACATAAATGTGCTCTTCCCTGACCCAGGCCATTCCCAAGCAACCCCTAACTATCCATTCGGGAGTGGAAGCCCTCTGCTCATATATACCCTCAGAAGTCAACTCTCCTTAGCTCTAGGACTGGCTTTCAACATGCACGTCCTTGATTTGGACTGCCTTCCAATACACTCGGGAGTCAGAAGGGTGATGGGCAGACAGGAAGACTGCTTTCGAAGCAACTTCTGCTGATGCACGAGTCTTACCTCCATGGGTCGGAATTCTACTCTCCACCCAATATCTGAGTTTGGAGGAGGGGGCTTAAACCTCATCGTCTGCCAATTTGTGGACTGAATATTCTATAATAAAAGAGCAGAGAATCAAACCAACTTTCCATACTTTCCAGGAAAATATGAAGATGATTAAGTATTTAATTAGGGAAGAAGAAGACGGTTCAGTGTCCTTGCCAAATACTCATTAATTTACAAATACAAAAAGGTGCAATTGAAGATTTTCTTTGAGTGTGATCTGCTAGGAAAACAAAACAGCAAAAGCGTTTAAGGAAAGTGAGAGCCCTAAACCTGCATGTCTGATCCCTAGTTCTTACTCCCTAGCCCTCATGAGTTGGGTACCATCTAAGGGTCCTGCTTTTATCCCACCCAAGGAGTTTTGGGAGCCAGATTGCCATTCTTGGAGTCACTGGATACTTTCATCTGATAACCCTGTCACACCACAGCTGTTTCCTTTCTTCTCTCCTCCCCTTGGGTCCTGGGAAGCTACTGCTTCAATGACCCAGTGCCTAAGGAGGGGCGCTGTCTCCTAAGGTGTTGAGAGATGTTCTGGTCTTGGTCTTGGCCTTGACCATTGACCATCTTGGGATGCCTGCTGGCAATCCTGGAAGGATTTATAACTTCTTTTGTGAGTTTGGTAGAAGGAAAGGGGCTACAGTTGCATTTGAAAAGGTATATATGTAAATATCTCCATGTAACATGGCACAGAAATAAACTTATGAAATGACTAGCTATAACAAGAAAAGTTAGGTGGTATGTCCAAAGCACTGATATACCTGACCATGGTTTTTTTTGTGTGTGCAGTGTGTTTGAATTTTTACCACTAGGCAAACAAGAGGAAATATGGATTTAAAAAAAATTTTAGAATGAGAAAGCTAACCAGTAGGAGTCATAAAATAAGAGTACTTTATTTTTCTAAGTTCTCTACTGCACTGGATAATGAAAGGCAGAGGCAATTTCGGTGTCACTAATTCCTCGCAGGTAGAGAACACGGCCTCCATCGTGGTTCCTGAAATGAAATGCATTTAAAACAGAGATACCTCAAAATGGTCAGACTCGTTGGCATCATCCAGGTGGATTTTCTCTTCAAACAGAGTCAGTGGGTCTCTGATGAAGAGATGAGCAACGTGCTGGGCCAGGAGGTGGTCGAGGCCTGCAGAGAGAGAGCACGGAACTCACCGCGGAGTCTAAGTCCAGCAGAAAGACAGGACATCTCAGGAAGTGTAAAGAAAGGGTGTCTAGAAGCCTAGGAAATAGCCGGTCTGTTTTGTAGCCTCATCTTGCCCAGGACTTTATCCTACAGGCTCTGGGAAAGCATCAGTGCTTTATTCGCTACTTACACAATGCCTGCTGGGCACTGGTGTGGACCTAGCTCCAAAGTGAGTTCCTTTTGCTAAAAGTCAAGAAGATCTCACAAGCATTTGGGACTTGAAACTTTAGGAACAAGCAGCCTCATAAGAAAAGTTAGAGACTTCACACTAAAAACAGAAACCAGACCAGGAGTCAGCAAAAAAGCTTAAAAGAACTTTGAAGAACTAAAGGCGTACAATGAAACCCAGGAAAACAGAGTGGAAGCTCACCTTCCTGCAGCAGCTGTTCGTAGATTTCTTTATCTATTGTCAAGTCGATGTCATTATATTTCTCACCACACTTAGATAAGTAGCTGTCTATTGAGTCATATCGAGATTTACTGATCCTATAGTGATTGTTCTTCAGTGGCTAAGATTTAAAAAACATGTAAATGAATGTCATATAAAATGATCTGGAAATAAACAAATGCCCTCAACATAAGTTACTGAAAAAAAGTTAGCAAGCCCTAAAAAGTATTATTAGGGCAAAGTATATTTATCTGAGGGCAGTTTAAATACTCTTTTCTCTGATATGATTCAAATATACATTTTTCTTTTAAAAGCAGATCAAGGTTGGGCATGGAGACTCATATCTATGATCCTAGCACTTTGGGAAGCCAAAGCAGGAGGATTGCTTGAGCCTAGGAGTTTGAGACCAGCCTATGTAATACAGCAAGTATTCTGTACCAAAAAAAAAAAAATCAAAATAATCAGCTAGGTGTTGGTGGCATGCACCACTGAACTCCAGCCTGGATGACAGAGTGAGCCCTCCAACTCAAAAAGAAGAAGAAGAAAAAAAAAGTAGATCATTTTCATTCTTGAGTTAGGAAAATAAATGTCAAGGTTGAAAGCAATAAGTAAATAAATAAACCTATACTATAAGTCAAAGTTACTAAAACAATTTATACTTTAAAGTTTATTTCTACTTAGCATGCTCAACAATTTATGAATAATTAGAAAAAGAACAGAGCAATAGTAGTACAGCCTTGGGTGAGAACATCAAAATCAGTTGTGGGAGGACGCTTTTAAAAACAACTATGTCCAGGTCCCAGTCCTAGAGATTCTTATTTATTAGTCTTAGGGTGGGGCTTGTTGTCTCCTTTTAAAAATCTCTATAGGTGGTTCTGATGTACACCCTGGCTGGAGAGATGCAGGATTACAGTTCAACATGCACACAAGAGGCTTTGCTAACCTACCCTTATTAAGCAAAGCCTAACCTTTTATAAGGAAAAAGAATCTTTGATAACCTGTTATACCTTCCACAGCAGAAAGCATCATATACAAAGCACTAAGGTGGTGCCAAAAAGCCTTTTGGTAAAAACAGCCATCAGCACTGACTTCTAAAACATAGGGAGGGAAAAAAAAGCACTACTTATCTTAAAAGAAGCTGAAACAAATACAGATATCAACATATGATGAAATTAACTCCCCACTCAGACCAAATCACTTTCCCCACATATTCACCCCAAAACAAACACTATAGAAGTCAAAAGACAGGTTTATAACCTGTGTGTTTCTTCCCATATGTGACTCACCCACTTAGAAAAATTTAAGGAGGACTTCAAAATGGCAAGTAGTTACAATTACATTTTACCCGCTTGACTGAAAAGGGTTATTAAGGAAAAATCATTCCCACCTCCAGTCCTCTCTCCTCCCGGGTTCTATCATCTACAGATGCAGAAATCACTCCCCAGCGACAATCAATGTCTGACACATAGCCTCGGTAAAAAGGAGATGCAGCACTCAAAGCCATCTAAAAACAAACAAAAGTCAGCTCCTGCAGATTCAAAGAGTCAAGTACATGCTGAAAAAAGCTCCATGCAGTTAGTTTTCTGGTCAAAAAGAATCCGTTATGCAACCCATACAGAGTTCTGTCCCCAAACTTGTGCCTGCTTTCTTACTTACAGTGAAATTCATTAGAAACAATCCGAGCTCTTGGATCTGACTCATTTACATCACCCTCTATACTGTGAAGACATGAAGTATGGCAAGGGAAAACAGCTACACTCCAACCTGACACTTTACATATCAATGCTTTCCTAGCAATGACCAGCTTCTACAGCTTCAACTCTTTGTTCCTTAGTCCTAAATCTGCATACTACTTATATTAGTTCACTTCTGTCTGAAGTTTTAACTGAACTTAAATAGCACGCTGTCAGCAAATTCTGCAGATGCGATCTTACTTCATACAAAGAAAAGTTTAAAATAAAGGTGTAATATCTACTTACGACAATTGGACAGATAGTGGCCAACTGATCATAAAGGTATCTGGCCTCAGATATGCTGCAGGCTTGAAATGTCACCTGTGTAAAAATTGTAAGATTAACAAGGACAATCATTAGTACATTTCTCAAGCAACAAAGTCAGAGAGAGAAGGCTGGGAAAAGAGGGATGAGGTGAGGGCCCTTCACTGATATCAACGCTTAATGCAGGGATTTTGTTGAAAAGCAGTCTCGGGTGAACTTAGCTAGAAAATGGTATTGAGGCCGGGCTCGGTGGCTCAGCCTGTAATCCCAGCACTTTGGGAGGCTGAGACGAGTGGACTGCCAGAGCTTGTGGGTTCGAGACCCACCTGGGCAACTTGGCGAGATCTCACCTCTACAATATATAAAAAATTAGCCAGGCGTGATAGCGCACGCCTGTAGTTCTGGCTACTTTAGAAGGCTGAGGCGGAAGGATCGTTGGAGCCCAGCAGGGCAAAGCTGCGGTGGCCAGGAGCGTGCCACTGCACTCCAGTCTGGGCGACAGAGTGAGACTCCAACTCAAAAAAAAGGAAAGAAAATGGTATTAAATCACATTCCACTACAGATAGCCAACTAATATAAATGACCATGTTCCTAAGTGAAATAAGATTAAGAAGTCAGGAACGAAGCATGAGATGCACATATATAGTGAGGTTCAACAAAACATTTCCTCTTCTACCGGCCTACTTCCTTCTGCAACTTCCCATCCTTCAGTTAGCTGAGGAGTTATATGAATTTTGGTACAAAAGGGATTTGGAAAAGTTAACAATAGTTTTTAGATTTTATTTTAGATTCAAGATGTACATGTGCAGGTCTGTTACATGGGTAAACTGCATGATGGTGAGGCTTAGGCTTTATTGAGCCCGTTACCTAAACGGTGAGCATGGTACCCAATGGGTAGTTTTTCAACCCTTACCTCTTTCCTACCCTCTCTCCTTGAGTTCCCAGTGGCTGTTGTTCCCATCCTATGCCAGTTAGTGACAGTTTTTAAAGTTCACTGGTGGCAGCATGGGGAACAGCTTGGAAGGGGGCAAAATTAGCAAGTTGGGGAAGCAGTTAACATACTGTTGAAGAGAGCATAGGGAAGAGGCCTACCAGGGTCAAAGCAGCTTGTGTTGGTGACTAGTGGGGGACACAGCGGAGAATGGCTTAGGTTTTGGCTCAGGTGTTCCTACAACACGCAGGAAGAAGAGGTTAGAGGGAAAGAGGTGCCACAATATGATGGGCTTACAAGGCCAAGGGACAGACCAAGAGGCCCTGTACATGGCCAGGTCTCCAGGGCTGGTACCTAGAAAGAAAATCTAAGTGAGAGAAATATCTGGGGACTAGGCTCAGATGATGTCCTGAAATGGAGATCACCTAGGAAGTCTGCACAGAGGAGGCAAGTAGGATGCTTAAGAAAAAGATCACATAATTTGGTTAGCACAAATCCTCTAAAAGCATGTTCAATAATTTATGAATAATTACACGATTACATAAAGACCGGCGCAATAGTGGTATAGCCTTGGTTGAGAACATCAAAATCAGTTGTGGGGGGACTCCCTTAAAAAAACTTTGTCCAATTTGTGTTTTAATAATGACAATTTGAATTTAGTGTTGGTACAGGGAATAATTTAAGTGTTTAGGACTTGAAATAATAGCATCTGAGTGAATATGTTTTTACTGTTACAATAGCCACCTGTTAGTTCCCGTAGTTGTAGCTAGACCTATGCTTTTTAACAGCAGACAACTTCTGTCAGAAGACTCACAAGTTTACCTGCTCAAGTATAATAGTATTTCATGTCAGTGTGGAGACTAACTATAGAAAACAATTATTCTGATAATTTGGTGTCCTGGTCCTCCTATAATTTCCCTATTAATGCTTATGTCAGCATTGTATCTTAATTAAAAGGTAATGATAATTAATGAGTCATTACAAATTAGACCAACATGGAGAAGAGCTACATCACAGACATCAAGGAGAAAGAGTTTCAAAGAGGTTAAAACAGATGAAGATTGAGAAGGATTGGCAATGAGGTCACTGATGACCAAGTCAAGGGGAGTTTCCTCTAAGAGGTGCGAACTTGGAATCAGCCTGTTCATAAATGAGACATAAAGATCCAGGAGCTGTTAAGCGGAGTATTTGCACTTATTTTGTCATGGCCCCGTCATCCACATGCACGCTCCGGGAGGACAAGGATTTGTCTTGCTATTCTCGGTCTCAAGTGGGAAGGTCAGTGTCTGACACTTTGCGCTTAACAAACACCAAGTAAGCAGAGAATCTTGAAGGGAAGAAGGTACTGAAGAGGGAGTGGGGGTGGGGGGAACAAGGATGTGGAAAACAAAAAACTGACCCCAAGGCCAAACACCCAAGGCCCCAGGATTAAAAAGTACCTGCATATTTTCCAAGGGTTTTGACTGATGAATTATTTTGAACATGCATCTTTCAGTTTACTTAGGTCTTTTTTGTGTTACTCTTAGGTATTTTAGTGGGCATGTGTGGTTTTTTCTTATTTTTGAGTTGGCATCTCACTCTGTGTCCCAGGCTGGAGTGCAGTGGCATGCTCACGGCCACCGCAGCCTTGGCCTGCTAGGCTCCCAGAAGATCCTTCTGCCTCAGCCTTCCAAGTAGCTGGAACCACAGGCGTGAACCACCATGCCTGGCTAATTTTTTAATTTATTGTAGAGATGAAGTCTCACTATGTTGTTCAGGCTGGTCTCGAACCCCTGAGCTCAGGCAATCCTCTTGCCTCCACCTCCCAAAGTGTTGGGATTACAGGCGTGAGACATGGCACCTGGCTTTGTTTGTTTTTTAAAAGATACTATGAGAAATAGTTTTTCTTGCCAATGTTTTGACTGGTTTCTCTGAGATAGACTTCTCTTACATAGACAAGTCATATGTAAATGCTGGAAAAGTGTGCTTAAGAAAATTAGCAACTGGCATTTAATAGTTCAGTTTACAACAGTGAAGTGACTTAGAAACTTTAAACAAATTTAATAATTGGCTTCCTTACGGTTGATATACAATCATCAAAGACAACATCGCTGTGGATAATGGTTTTAATGGTAGGAGAAAAAGAGTTCTCAAGCCTTTTAAAGTATAAATATATTTATATTTATATATTTAAGATATAAATATATAAACAGTCTTGGCTTCTAGTGTCCTTTTAAAGCATCATAAAAAGAAGAGACAGTCACTAGGAAAAGGGGGCAAAAAAAAGGAACTAATAAAAACAGATGTTAGAACACAGTTTTGAAGTCACATGATTTTCTTGGGGATGGGGAGAACCTATTATAACATGTCGTGAACTTAGGGCTTATTAAATGATTTCTGAAAAGCCCCAGAAGAGTCAAGAATGTGGTTAAAATGTGTTTTGTTTTAACCTTAAAAAATTACTTGAAAGTGATTTCTTCTGCTTTACTGTAATTAGTATTTTTTTTTTTACGTTTTTTTACTGCTGTATAATAGGTGCACATGTTTTTAGGGTACATGTGATAATCCAATACATTCATATATAATTTGCAAAGATCAAATCAGTGTACTTGGAAGTAAGTAGTTTCTAGTGTCTCACTTCAGAGATAAAAAGCAGGGATTTGGTGGAGTTCATTTCCTTGGCCACACACTGTACATTATCTGTGCTAGTTATTTATTTATCTTTTTTTGAGTTGGAATCTCACTCTGTCACCCAGGCTGGAGTGCAGTGGCCACTCCCGGCCACCACAGCCCTGACCTGCTGGGCTCCAGCGATCCTTCCGTCTCAGCCTTCCAAGTAGCCGGAACTACAGGTGCACGCTACCACACCCAACTCATTTTTGATTGATTGTAGAGACGAGCAAGTTGCCCAGGTAGGTCTTGAATCCATGGGCTCAGGCAATTCACTCACCTCAGTCTCCCAAAGTGCTGGGATTACAAGGCTGAGCCACCGAGCCCAGCCACTAGTGATTTTTTTTAAGTGGAGTAGAAGTTGGACATGTCATTGGGAAAAAGAAAATTTACTCCTAAATCCATGGCAAAGTTAAAATTGGATAGAAAATTATATCTACAAGCAACAAAAGTATTTATCACCTACCATGAGGATGCATTTATTTGTACATATACAGTGTTTCAAGAGAAAGAAGATCCCTGTGGAACTACACTGGAGCAACTCGCAGTCCTTGGCAAAACACCCCAGTTTAATATTAAACCCATCAGTACTCTAACAGCAATTACACCATTTTAAAGTCATGTACTGTAAGTTCTAGAACTCAAGGGTCTGCTTTAGAAATGTTTGTAATTAAGATGGGAAAGCAGATATGTAGTAAAAAGTCAAAAGGTCACTTTTTCCATGAAGTGTGACCATTTATAAGAAAACTTGCTGGCCTATGTTTGGCTGGAAGCCACATATTTTATACTACCTATATATATCAACAGAAAAAAAAATTCTTGGCTGTGTTATTTAAATACAGTCAACATAGGAAAAATCTGACTCACATTCAATTTGGATTATACACGGTTTTAAAAACAAACAGGCTGGAGGTGTCTGTGCGAGAAGGTGTGTGTACATACTGCAGCTGTTAGGAGCTCTGGGCCTCTGTGTTCAGGGAATCAGCTGCAGGCCCTGAGGGGCCTCACATGGACAGCCTAGCCCCACCCCAGCCCCAGAGGACTGTTTCTCATCAGCTGAAGTCACCAGGACAGAATAAAATCTCCTTGGATAATAGTAACAAGCGACCCCTTTATTTAAAACACTCAATTTATAAACTTATATTTTGTGCAACTCCTACGTCTGTTATAACAGGATTTTAATCGAATTGAGAGTTAAAACAAATACTTCTGTTAGTAAAAGCAATGAAATAAACATTAGCTTAGAGTCAGACCTACATGGGACCTTAGTAGAAACCGTTCTTTCAACCGATGAGAAAATTGAGAGAAAAGGAGTTATTCAAGTACCTGAGTAGTGAGACTAAAAACCCAACTGCAGGCCTGTGTGCTGCCTGATGGTTCTGGGCCCTTCTACTCAGGTCCTAAGTGAGCCTGGGCACAATCACTGCCAGGGGTACCCGCAATTTAATCAGATCCACGGAAAATCTTAAACAGGAAAATAGAGACAAGGCTATTTTACCCCCTGTGTAACTTAGCCAGGGGCAAGGCAAACATGGGCTGCTAACTACTTAGTATTTAGTCTGTTTATACCACTTGGCGGCTTTGCACAAATGTAAAAATTTAAAGCCCAAACAATCCTTCCTTTGGATCACCAAATCATGGGAGTACTCTTGGCAGAGCTCATTTTCAAAGTAAGAGATTTGAGTGAGTTTAACAACCTCACTAGCCCATCAGTAGATGGCAATAAAAACCAGGCACAGAAAATGGAGACAAGGAGTGAGGAATATTATGCATTTTAAGTTAATTAATAACTACAGCCCAATATATACCCTTGTGGTAAACCATGGAGTCTGTAGAATTATTAGTCAAGAGATAGTTTCCAATGAATTTGCTAAAATAATGTCATTGCTTTTTAGAAATGCATACCAGCTACCGTGACAACTGATTAAAGTGTGATTTTGAGAACAGGAAATATGCATATATAAAAAGAAGCTAAGAAACAGGAAAGCGTGAGAACGCTCTGCCTCGCCGGATATTTGAAACAATACCTGAAGGCAGCAATTGCCCATCCCAAATCCCATGGCGTCCATGTAAATGTGGTCCGGCTTGGAAGCCCTCGCTGCCTCCTCATCCTCTGGAAATGTTTCTATAAATGGGGATGGTGTGTTCTTGTCCTTAAATACTGCATTATTAATTAAAGAATTAAAAAAAGGAGGTGATTGAGAGTCAAGAATTAAACAACAATTCCACAGGTCTCTCTCCCACCCTATTCCCTCTCGGTAGACTTACTTGGAACATTGATGACAACCTTCTCTCCTCGTCTATGTCGGATATTTCTTGTTAGGGTGCTAAAACAGTCAACCAAATGTCATTAATAAGTCACCTAAGAGTCAGCATGTAAGAGAAGAATTTGATCACATACAAGTAAATGGAATGAAATCACACCTTGGACTAATTCTCTAACACAACCCACCCTACAGAAAATGAAGGTGTGTTAAGATACTCTAAGGGAACTTTATGAAAGAAGGTTTTACATTAATACCGATTCCTTGGCTCTTGCTCAGAATGCCATCCTCTCCTCAACCCCAGATCCCTGCAACTTACCAAGTCAAGTTTAGGAGTTCAAGGTCGGCTGTGGTCTGGTTTCACCTTGTTTCCAACATTTCCTATGTTTCCCCAGGCATCTCTGGAGCCCCCAAACCTCGTTCCTGCCTCCCCCTCAATCTGCAGCACTAACACTTACCCTCCAGACCTGTGCTGTCTAGTCCAGTGACCACTGAGCACTTGAAATGTGGCTAGTCCTAATTAAAGCACGTTGCGAGGGTAAAATGCACACCAGATTTGAAGACTTAGTACAAAAACAGGAAGTTAAATTTCTTGTTAATAATATAAAAATATTGATAACATTTTGGATACACTGGGTTAAATAAAATATATGTATTATACAATTATGTTCATCTGTTTTTTACTTTAACATGGCTACTAGAACATTGACAATTGCACTTGTGGCTTACATCATGCTTTTTTTTTGACAGTGAGAAAGCAGGATTGATTGAGGGAACAGAAAAGCTCCCACAGTGGGAGGGGACCCCAGGGTTGCATCATGTTTCTGTTGGGCACTGCTATAGATTCAGCATAAATGCCACGTCTTCCATGAATCCTGCTTTGATCTCCTCAGTCAGAAACACCCTTCCTTTCTTCAAGGATTTCTTGTGCTACCATCATTTGACATCTGTCACCATCTTTATTTTCTTGCAGCTGAAAATTTTAATTTCCCTTAAATACATGACAACATCTGAAGTTGGGAACTATGTCTACAAATATTTGTCTCTCTCAAATGGCTTGCCACATAGCCAGTGTGCAGGCCCATTAAAGAATGAACACAGAGAAGTTCCAACATTCCCTACTCTGGGTCAGGAGCCCAGGCTCAGAATCAAAGATGAGCACACGAGGTACAAAGCCAAGGTCAGACTGGTGAGAGCCCTTAAGCAGCTTAAAACCTCAGAACTGAATTACAAACCAGGAAACCTAGAAGTTAATAGAAAAGAAAGAAGAGAATATCTATTATCTATACCCAGTGCTGTGCAAATTTTACCTTACATATGACCAAAGTATACAGAGTGAGATGAAAATTTCACCTTACATATGACCAAGGTATACAGAGTGAGATGAACAGATCACAGGTAACTTAGAGAGGGGCAAAAGGTGGGAATAACTAAGGAAAAGCTATAGGTGTTTGCAGAACTAGTAGAGGAAATACTCTCCCCTCCTTTTAAAGAGAGAACAGTGACTAAATGAATGTTTTTAAGATGATGTGGAGAATGGACAGACCACGCCTGGATGTAAGAAGCCTTAGGGCATTGGGGACATGCACAGGTGTATGTCTGCTGTCTTCTCTGGCTACTTGGGAAAGGAGTCAGAATTTGAGAAATGCTCAGAAGGATTCCCAGATAGGAACACCCCTCCCAGCGGGCAGGGACCTGAGTGAGGGTGCCTGCGTGCAAATCAGAGGTATACTCACCTGAAGCGGGGGTGCTTGTTAATGGCTTCATCTGGAAAGAAGAGGGACTTGGAAGCTCCGCCTTCGACCGGGTGGGGTCTGTACTCGGGGAGTGTGAACCCAGGACAGCCTAATCTACAACAAAGTGAAGAACTAAATGGATGGGATCTGTTTTCAGGAGTCAATTGTGGGTAGTCTTGCTGTCATTGTCCCTGTTAAAAACCCCTCATTTGTAGCATTCCCCTTTTGAGGGTCTTGCATTGATAAAGCAAGCACTGTAGCACCGTGTGAGGGATGTGCCCTTCACAACTACTGCCTGCACTTCATGTGAGTGGCCTCTTTTGTGGTTCCGCCCATCAGTGATTCCATCAGAGTCTCCACTCAATCCACAGTGCATTTGCTGAGGTCCTACCCACCTTTTCATCTAACAGGAAGGACTGACAGCACTGAAGTCATTTCCCTCGGTCTTATCAGCTGTCATGGGTTACAGGTGTCCCTCTACATAACTTCTGAGAGGTCCTCCTTGACCAGCTCTAAACTCTCAGATTACTTTTTTGGCCCTCTACACATCACCACTGCTCCCTACTTCCTGGTAGGCTTTGCTCGAATCTTCTGTTTTTTGCCTCTGCAGGTCCCCTCAGGAGTTCCTCAAGATTAGGTCATGTCTCTGTCAGGTATCCCCACCCACCCCTGAGACCTCCCTCTGACGTCTGAAACCCAACCCTACTTTTTTTTTTTTTTTTTTAGTTGGGGTCTCTCTCTGTCTCCCAGGCTGGAGTGCAGTGGCACAATCACAGCTCACCATAGCCTTGACCTCTGGGGCTCAAGTGATCCTCCCAACCAGGGTTTTAGGTCAGTGGTAGGAAACTCAGGGCTTGAGGGCCAAGACCAGTCCGTGACTTACTTTCAGGTCCTACATTTTATAAAGTAAAGTACCTGTTGGCTGCCCACAGCCATTCTGGACAACAGCTAAAGGTGCTGATCTTATTTGGAAAGCAGTTCCCAGCTCCAAGGCTCTTGAGAATTCTGGTAGCTATGTGCATTATCTACTATGAGCCTGTGACTTAGGGTAAAGTCCTTTGGGAGGGTAACAAACCTAAATCTGGGGGATTCCTCACTAGCCAGAGTCAGGCTAGATGAAGAGAGAATGAGAATGTATTTACATGGAAGGGAGAAGGCAGAAGGGAGAGTCAGACTTGATCTTCAGATACCTACAGTGCTGCCTTCTTGACCAGTGCTATCCAACAGAACTTTCTGCAGTGATGGAAACGTGTAACATCTGTACTGTCCAAACCACTGGAGAACTCACTCACCACATGTGGTTACTGAGCACTTGAAATGAGGCTTATGTGACTGAGGAACTGAAATGTTCTTTCTTTTGTTGAGTCAGGGTCTCACTCTATCACTCAGTCTGGAGTGCAGTGGCACAATCATGGCTCACCGCAGCCTTGACCTCCTGGGTTGTGATCCTTCTGTCTCAGTCTCCCAAGTAGCTGGGACTACAGGTGTGTCACACCACACCAGCTAATTTTTAAATTTTTTTCCTAGAGACAAGGTCTCACTATGCTGTATAAGCTGGTCTTAGACTCTTGGGCTCAAGTAATCCTTCCACCTCAGCCTCCCAAAGTGCTGAGATTACACCTGGCCTGGAAATGTTCATTTTGTGTCAATTATTTTAATTAACTGAAATAGTCTCTTGACACTGTTTTGGACTACAGTTCTACACTACAGAGCGTTGCTCTTCACAGAGAGGAAATCACACTGTTTATACTTAAGAACCAGCGCTCCTTTCTCTATTCGTCCTGTAATACAATAAAACTTTATCATGTACTGTGGATGTACGGGAAGGTCTCTCACCACTGAATAACTAACAAGTATTCTTGTTTTGTTTACAATTCCAAAAATCTAATACACATGGCTAGGCTTTAAAACTATTATGGCTAGACTTTTTAAAATATTATGGTTTCTTAAGATAAAAGTATTTCCTCTATCTCGACACTTCCTTCATAATGCCTTAAGAAGCTAAATCTTTTTAATAAAGGGTAACTATTCCATACAGAGTTACCCTCAATTAGGGTAAGAGACACATTAGGTTTAGCCAAAAAACCTTATTTTGTGGCCCAGAAAGAACATTCCTAAATTTTAAAATATAAGATAAAACAGTTCTGGTTTGTATTACAAGCCCCTTTCTAAAAATTTTGCTAAGTGGAATGTACAACCTTCTTAATGTTAAGAGGAAAAAAGATTTTCCTAAATATAAGATATTATATCTTCCAGGTCACTAAAAGTTGCCATGTAACATCTGTAACCTGCTTCTTGGCATCTGCTCTAGCATTCTAAGGTTTTCAGGACAATCACCTACAGCAACAGCCTTGACATGTCTTCTCTCCCAGAAATTTCACTGATTCTGCCATCTTTGGATTCACCTACTTTCTCCACCCACTGCATCCAGGCTGCCCAGATCTCCCAAGTGAGCCCCCTACCCATCTCCTAGAAGCCCTGGCACCTGCCCCAAGCCATGCTCATGCTCCAGCCCAGGTGAGGGCTGTGAAGCAGAAATGGAATGCCTTCCCCCACCCCACCCCAACCTTCCCAAGGTCTCTAGCTGCTTTTTGGGTAACAACCAAGATCCAGGTCAGTGAACCACAATCCAGGTCAGTGTAACCTGGCATAGCCCACCAGCTATGGCAGTGCCGCCTCACCACAACCCACACCTGCGTTCCTTCTTGCATGGGCTGGCTCGCTCTCCTAGTTGCCAGGGGGTCCCCACTCCTGGTTCATCCTAGGACCTCTGCACAGGCCGCTCCCTGTCCTCAGGCATGCCTCCCCTCCTCTGCTCTAGTTATAGTCTTCCTAGAAAGTGACATCACTTCAAGCAACCCCCCTCCACCTCCGGAGTCCTCTAGACAGCATGACACACTCGCTGCTCCCCTTTTTGTGCTCATAGCACCACCCCAGTTTATACCCATTTAATCTATGGGAATTTGGTGGACCTTCACAGAGGAAGGCCTGCCTGAGTGATTCAGAGTGGCAAGCCCACACTGCCTGGGTCCCAAGTCAGAATGAACAGCAGAGTCAGTGACTTTTCACCTCCTCTTTCAACTCTTATCAAAACAAACTTGCCCACCCTCACCCAACTAGGTTGTTTTCTTCTGGTGGGGAGAGGGGAGCGGCCCACCCAAACTGAATAAAGGAATCAAAGAAAATAAGAGATGCTTCTAGAAATGTCTGATGATCAGCTTATACATTTAGATCTTCAACTATTTAGATCTTACATTTAGGGCTTCAACTATTTAGATCCTACAGTGGAGATTTTTTTAAAAAAAGAAAAGTTCTATTTAAAGCCCTTCTGGCCAGGCATGGTGACTCAGCCTGTAATCCCAGCACTTTGGGAGACTGAGGCAAGAGGAATGCCTGAGCCCGGGGGTTCCAGACCAGCCTGGGCAATTTGGTGAGACCTTGTCTCTACAATAACATCACAAAAAAACTAGCCAGGTGTGGTGGCATGCGTCTGTAGTTCCAGCTACTTGGAAGGCTGAGGCAAAAGGATCGCCTAAGTCCAGGGGGCTGAGGTTGTGGTAGCCATGAGTGTGCCACTGCCCTCTAGTCTGGGTGAGATGGGTGAGCCCCCAACTCAAAAAATAAAAATAAAAATAAAGCCCTTCTAAGACCAACAGTATGACCCTGAATGCCTATGTGCCTTAAGGATATTTAACAGAAAAGAAAAAACAAAGGTGTAACGGACACTGATCCCCAAAGCTCTGTGAACTCTGAGAAGGTGAGTACACTGACACCATCTGACAGACACGTAGCACAGATACATCAAGTTCACGTCTTGGGAGAATTACAGTCTTAAGTGGAGGCTCCATGTATGATGCATATGGTAGTTACATACCTCATTCTAAGCTAAAAAATGTAATTTCACTATTTATTTTTACAAACTCTGTCACTAGACTTGATGACAGGCTGAAAGTCTTCTTTTCAGCACAACATCCAGATAGGACCTAATGCCTCATCTGGATCATACTAAATCTGTACTACCAGTCACTATGAGCACAGAGTCACCTCTGACCTGCCACTGACACCACCAGATGCCAGCAGGCAAATGCTTCTTTTTGGTGGGCACAGTCATCACAGCCATGTGCAGAGAGCACTCGATGGGAACAGGAGGCTCGAGGCTGCTGGCAGGGTTAGGACTGCTCAGCTGACATGCTGCCCCCTCTGCCCTCACCTATGGTGGGCATGACCACATTGCTGGTCTGCTATCACGGTGCCCACAGTCTTTCCCACAGTGTTCCAGGCAGCCACCACCCATCCGACTGGAGAAGTCATGCAATGGTAGAGTCTCTCTATAGCAGGACACAAAATATGAACTGTCTATGAGGTACAGGGATTGCAGGAAACATGTGTGGGTCCTGGCTGGCTCTCTTTATAACCTACAGCTCTGCTACATCTGCTGGGGCACATTAATATAGCAACTAACCTGGGAAATGAAGTTATTGTGCAAAGAGCCTGATTTTCTTCCAATATGGAAGTGGCCTCCTTCCGGCGTTTTCTCATGTTGGCTTCAACCGTGTTGAACTCTGACATTGTTCCTCCATAGGGCTGTCCAGGTGTTCCCTCGATCATGTAACTCCCATACTCTGGTCTCCAAAGGGTAGGATGGCTATGGAGGAGAAACAATTTAGCTCCATCTGATTATTTTGCAGCAGTCTACTCAACTGTCAAAAGATTTACAGTTGCTTTAGGTCGGGCTCAGTGGCTCAGCCTGTAATCCCGCGCTTTGGGAGGCTGAGGTGAGTGGATTGGCTGAGCCCGCGGGTTCGAGACCCACCTGGGCAACTTGGCAAGACCTCATCTCTATAATAAATCAAAAAATTAGCCGGGCGTGGTAGCACACGCCTGTAGTTCCAGCTACTTGGAAGGCTGAGGCAGAAGGATCGCTGGAGCCCAGTGGGTTGAGGCTGTGGTTGCCGGGAGCGGCCACTACACTCCAGTCTGAGCGACAGAGTGACTCCAACTAAAAAAAAAAAAAAAAAGTTGCTTTAAAAAAAAGAAACTGGCCAGGTTCAGTAGTTCATGCCTGTAATCCCAGCACTTTGGAGGGCCGAGGCAAGCAGATTGCTTGAGCCCAGCAGTTCAAGGCCAGCCTGGGCAACATAGTAAAAACCTCTCTCTACAAAAAATCAAAACATAGCTGGGCATGGCAGTTCCAGCTACTCTGCATGCTGATGTGGAAGGATCCCCTAAGCCCAGGATATCAAGACTGCTGTGAGCCATGATCGTCGTGATCATGCCACTGCATTTCAGCCTGGGTAACAGGATGAGACCGCTACTTAGAAGGAAAAAAAAATTAGAAACCATTTAATATAAATGAAGTTAAGAACTTCTTCACAAGCCGGGCTCGTTGGCTCAGCCTGTAATCCCGTGCCTTGGGAGGCTGAGGTGAGTGGATTGCCTGAGCCCGCGGGTTCGAGACTCACCTGGGTAACTTGGTGAGACCTCATCTCTACAATAAATAAAAAAAAAATTAGCTGGGCATGGTAGCGCGCGCCTGTAATTCCGGCAACTCGGAAGGCTGAGGTGGAAGGATTGCTGGAGTCCAGCAGGTTGAGGCTGCGGTGGCCAGGAGAGGCCACTGCACTCCAGGCTGGGCGACAGAGTGAGACTCCAACTCAAAAAAAAAAAGAAAAATAAAAAGAACTCCTTCACAGTTACCGATGGTTATTACTCTTCCATGGTTCTTCAACCATATAACAGTTAACAAGTGTTGAGTAAAATATTTATAAACAACCAAAAATGCACATGGGGCACTCACAGTCCAGGACTATCATTAAGCATTTTTTGGGTGAAAAATCATGTTGCCAAAGCATAACCAGGATCACAAATCGTGGTGCAAGAAAAAATTTGCAGATGGGTTTTGTTTGGTTGGCATGGTGCTGTAAAAGTATTTCTTTATTTAAGTAGCCAAAAAGGGAAAGGGAAAAGGGTGTATACTCTCCAATTTATTTTCTACTTTCTAGTTTTTGGGAAGCAGCATTTGAGTTTGAACCACCAGCATTTTCCCCAAAGATGCTTAATAATAGTCAATAGGTTTCACATTTACTGTACAGAGTGCTTTAATATATTAATGTATTTAATTTAATGTATTAATGCATCCTAGAGGTAGGTAGTCATTATCTCTACTTTATGCATGAGGAAACTGAGGCACAGAGAAGTTAAGTAACTTGTCCAAGGTTATTCAGCTACTGAATAGAGGAATCAGGATTTGAAACCCACGCAACCTGGAACCAGAGCATGTGCTCTTAACATACTCTCCTGCCTCCTATAAATGAGAAAAGATTTTGCATTCTTGTAGTCCTAATAGTTGCGACACACTAAATCAAGCCTCTAGTACATCAGCTTACTTTGGGTTTGTCCTCTCCCCCTTCTCTTGCAGAGTTTCAAGAACTTTCTCTCCAGACAGGACCAAATGGACTTTTTTATTTTCATGATCAAAAGATACCAACATGTATTCCACCTATTGAAAACAAAGGTGAGAAAGATTAACGTTCTTCCAGACTTGTTTTCAGGGTGACCTTTAGAAGAAAGAGGCAGGATTTGCGAAGGCTGGAAAGTATCCCAGTAACTCGAGACAGCCACATCTGCTTACACCACAGCACACATAAGTGTTCGTTTGCATAATATGAAAACCTGGAGAAGAGTCAGTCAACAGTGGCATTGTCTGAGGACAAGAACTCATTCTTCCATCCCTTCTTACCTCAATTCTACTTAATATACTATTGAAAGGTCAAGATATCCATTTGACAAACTGTTCTTCAAAAAAGTGTGTTTCAAAGCTGAGATTTTCTAAATTGCAGCTATAAAGAAGAAATTATATTTTAAAATTTATTTCCTCAGCTGGCTTACCCTGTCTATGGCAGTGGTTTTCTGGACACTCCAGTTACGATAGATTCTACTTGCTGGCAGATTCGTGATCTCACTAAAGTCCCACTTTTGAAGAGTTAAACCACAGCCCTAAGCAAACTGATGTGGAGAAATCATTTTAGGGGTTTCAACAACCAAGTTTTGGTTTATCACTAGTAGTGTAAGACTATTTCTCCACTCTGAATTGCATGCAACTTACAATGCAGGGTGTACTAGAGCATTTACAATACCTCCTGGAGTTAATATAAAAATGAAGTGTTAAATACCAAAGAAAAGATTTTTCTGGGCAGAGTACAACTAGAACTTGCTTTTGTTTTTCCCTCAATCCACAGGTTTTGAATCATAATAGTTGGTATGAATGGTGAAGATTATGAATCACTATCTGTGACTGAAGTAAAATACCCATTATCCATATGTAAGTAAAAAAGGCACAGAATGGAATTATTCAGGCAAGCATTAGAGAGTTTCCTATGCACAAGGCACTAAGACAGCAACAGCAGAGAAGAGGTGGCACCCTGATATCCACAAGGCAAGATGTCTGGCTTGGCTAATAGTAGTAAAAAAAACAACAACAACAACAAAAAAGGAGAGGGTGGGGCAACAGTATATCTATGATCTTCCTGACATTTCACATGTAAACCCAGATGCTCAGTCTTAAAACAGCACCCAGGAACCCAGCAGTAGGTCTGCGGCTGCAAGGCTGGAACAGAGCTGCTCTGTTGGGATGCACTGCCTGAAATGGTCTATCCCCTCATTTATGTGGACCTGCCTGATCATGGAAGGCACTTGGGTCAGCCATCCCCATCACAGAAACGGCAACGTGTAAGAGACTGTTTTGCCCTTTGGCTAAGAAATAAAATTATGAAGAGGGAAAAAAGCTAGCAACCATAAAAAACAGCCCAGAAGGTTTAAACAAAAAATAAACTTTTAATTAACTTCTCTTAGTTGCCATACTGATGAGTTTAGGCACCCATTAGAATTTTTTAGCTCAAACAATGAACAAGAAACTTGATCACTACACCTGCACACTCAGGGTTATTACCCAAAATTGTAGACTGCAGCATCTGGAACTGCTCCCAATATCAAGCATAGGCTGCTAGATGACATCTACAGATCTATACTTCTGAATGGCAACAAGGTGCTGGAACGGGAAACTGCACTGAGTCTCAGGAAGGATGCAGTAAAAGATCATTAAGTATGAGAAACACATTTATCTTTACAGGAACCTGATGAGAAAGGATAAGTTTTCATATATGGATCCTCATCTTTACACCCAGCATGCAGAAGTAGGCATGGTCACCCATTTCACAGCTGGGTAGCCCTTGAGGTTTAAACAACACGAATAAACTTTTAACTTTTCCTAGTTGTCTTATTGATGAGTTTAGGCACCCATCAGAATTTTTTGGCTTAGCTGAGTAGCTATCCAAGGCCTCAAGTGCCTCAAGGCCCAGCAGACCCTGCTAGGACTATGGAGGATGCCAATGTTGGTAAGTGATAATAAGCTTTTTATACAATTGTTATAAGCTACATGAGGCAGGGAAAGTTATAACGTGGCTGAAAATACCTCAAATTGATTATGCTTCCATTTTATGAAGGGAGTCTAACACTATATCAGGGACACTGATGTATCTAATAGTCATAGTCATAGATTTAAACAGATGAATTGGCCCATCTCTTAGGCTCCAGGATGGAGCCCACTATGTAGCATTCCTAACTCTCCCAGCTAGAAGGAAATCTTCCTGCTTCACTCAATGGCTCCAACACATCTGCCTGGCATCACCTGCTACTGGAAGCAAGTCATCTTCTTAACCAGATAACGTGCTCCCTCAAGAAAGATGAAGAGATACTTCCTAGTTTATTGGGTCTGAACCATTTATCTGTTATCAAAAGAAGAGCTTTGGAGCCATTATATAAGCTAATTTGCAGTAACCTGTGGTAGTTTCCTAATTTTGAAAAAAATTGAAATCCTTGTTTTTCCGATTCACTCTCAGCTTACAAGTTTAAAGCAAGGGCAGGGCAAAAGAACAAAAGCTCCAACTCATTACGAGTTTTAAATCAGCCAAATGGATGACATTGACAATATTAACAAACCAAACTCTCCTCGATTAAAAAAAAAAATCACTTGATGATCTCATTGAACAAACGAAATAGAAATACATCTTACTATTTACCAAGAAAGATAAACTTACTTTTTTATTAAATCTAAGTTCAGTTGGAAGCCTTAAGAACTTCCAAAAGGTCTTTCAGACTCAGATGGAAAGGTTTCTGAGTGCTAATTCTTTGCATCACCTGCTTTTTCTGCACAAGTCCTCAAAGTGGTTCTTTAACCTCTCTGCTTTTTGTTATTTAATTCCTCAGTTACCTCAACATGTTTATATGTATTTCCAATTAGAGTATACCAGCAATCTACTATTTAACTGAACCTTTAAAAGCCAAACTAGAGTTGAAATGGGGTCTGGCTCAGTAATCTAGGTGATGGTGATGATAAAAAGTGATGCATTAAGACATCGGTTCCCCAGTATAAAACACCTAAGCCACACTGATTTATTCTATGTTTCTGGATTTTGTCCCCATTCTAAACTTCCTTTTGCATCCAAAGGATGAGAGAAATAGACAAAATCAAAGAGAAAAGACAAGCTGGGCTCGGTGGCTCAGCCTGTAACCCCGCGCTTTGGAAGGCTGAGGTGAGTGGATTGCCTGAGCCCGCAGGTTTGAGACTCGCCTGGGCAACTTGGCGAGACCTCATCTCTACAATAAATTAAAAAATCAGCGGGGTGTGGTAGCACATGCCAGTAATTCCAGCTACGCGGAAAGCTGAGGCGGAAGGATCACCGGAGCCCAGCAGGTCGAGGCGGCAGTGGCCGGCAGCGGCCACTGCACTCCAGTCTGGGTGACAGAGTGAGACTCCAATTCAAAAAAAAAAAAGAGAGAAAAGACTGAAACAGATGCCTTTCTGTACCACAACATTGGCTCCAAGGATTAAATTGTACCAGCTTCCTAACTTTGAATAGTCCCTAGAGCATAAACCCAAACTCAAGCATGTCTCTTTGTGCATACTGCACATACCCACAACTCTGAAAACATATACCCAAAGAACATTATAAATGGGTGGCAGAGTGGCCAATTCAAATGTGTAATTAACATACCATCTTGGAAGTAGGGAGAACCCCTCCAATGAGCTCTATTCTTCACAGTATACAGGTCACAACCCCCTAGAGGAGACTGTGGGACCCTGTTATTGGCACCCATCACTTGTCCTTTTAAATAGGAAAAAGAGGCCCAACCACTTTGCAAGATACTCATATTTTAAATGTGAACTACTTTTTCTACAAATAAAAATTAAAATCCCTTAGATTTCTGTTGCTAAAAGGCTAAATTTTATCCTACTAGAATAAAAGCAATGATAGCACTGAGCTGTTGAACCAAAGACCCACATAAAAGACTATTATGTACCTTGCTTTATTTGTTATAGTGTTGCTAGGACCGCCAGAGGTAATAATCCTCAAGTCATTTAATGCAGGTTTAAACAAAGGTGGATACTTTGTGTACATCTGAAACCAGGTCTATAAAAATAGAGAATCTTAACTGAGAGTGATGTTAAGTACTCAGTACAATGCTGAATATAGAGTTGGCAGTGGAATACCTGTGGCCTTCAAGTTTAAAATAAGTTAGTACCAACAGTCAAATTTTTAGGATTTATGTTGTTTTTCATTGTTTACCACTAGTGTAAAATAAATTTTCTTTTCTGTTTTAAACATTTGGATACTCTACCTTGGGAATAAGAATTTCAGGGAGCTTAGAATTTGAGGGAGGGCTATACATTTTATGAAGCACTAATTTCATGATTTCTACTCTGTTGAAGTCAACAGTGCTTTATTAGGAAACAATCTACTTCTATGAGACTCAGATCAGTCATGGGCAGTTCCCCAGTTAGGGAGGTTATACTTGGAGAAAACTCCTTTGTCAGCTTCTTTGTAAATTAAAACCAAGGCATTTCCCCTCTCAAAAGTATTAAGCCCACTGTATGCCTGACCCTTAGAGAGAAGGAACCTACTGCCAAGTCCTTGAGGTAGGGTGAGCTGTGAGGTCCTACATTCCTCCCAGTGGCACGAGGGCGCTCCTTCCTCAACCCCTGAGAGGGTCAGTGTCCAAGTGGCTGGGTCAAGGAGGGCAAGACAGTGAAGGGCTCCACAGACTCAGCCCAAGAGGAGTGGTTGTGCAGGGCAGGGTCTCCAGCCCCCCTGCTGAAGTGTGGGGTTCAGGGCCAGCGCCTCTGCTCCACTGTTGACTCTCTTCCACTGGCACAAGCAGAGGTTTTGATTCACTGGTTAGAATCACCTGTTGCTTCACTGTACCCCAGTTTCTCCTCAGATCTGTGCGTAGGAAACAGCAAGGTCTAAAGCAGTCTAGGAGCTCCGAAGGCTTCCCAGAGGAAGCCACTCACACTTAAGCTAATTCTTGACATGGGGACTGGCTCGGCAAGGGGACGGTCTAGAGTCCTTCAACATACAGACAACCTCCCTGGATGGCCCAGCCACCCTCCCCCAGAGGAGTGCACCTCCAACCACAGTGCAATTACCTGAGGGAGCTGCAGACCAGGTGGGTCCACCCAGAGATCACACCTGGTACCTCCAGGCTACAAGCTGTTTCAGAGGTACACACCATGCCTTCTGTCCAGAAGACTGTGTCCTCACACAGTGAAATACTGACGCCCAGTATATTTTGAGTACTCTCAACCATGGAGCTGGATGGCACCCACTTCCCAAACTTGGAGCACCCAAAGAGGAGCCAGCCACAATGGTGTTGCTTAATGTCAATCGCCCTCAGTTACATAAGGGAGACCTGAACGACTAGACCAAAAGAGCAGCTGTGCTTAAAGTGGTAGAAAATTAGCATCTAACACAGATGAGAAATTTGATATGGCTTGGGATGTGGTTTAAGGTGGACTCCCACATTAGACATGTCTAATGATGACATCACAAATATCGAAACCACTGCTTTATATGGTAATCTTGAGCACTCTTAAGAGACAAGTCAATACGAAGTAGAAACAGGAATTTATGTGCTTCTGTGTAGATGATATTTTTTACATGGCGACATTTTTAAACTGCTGACTGTTGCTATGGATATGTTATCATTAAACTGCCCTCAGTCCTGAAAAGGAAATATTTCAGCAGTTTAAAGCTATATCAAATTCTTGCAACATTTCAGTAATCTTCAGAAAATGAGCTTTTTTCCTCCTGCTTTGAAGTGTCAATTCATATTGCAGAATTATACGTGATACACTCTAGGGGAATTTTACACTTTGAGAAACCAAAATAAGTATGGCCTTGCCCTGACCAGGACTTCTGTTGGCACCCTAGACTGGACAGGGCAGGCTGCTCGTTACTTATACTAATCTCAATTTTAACACTGCACTTAAAAATCAGCAAATTTCCTGTAAAATTAGATGGAGAAACTTCCTTGACATTATCTTGGCCCACACAGAGAAAACATTCTCCACATGCCTAGATTAGTGACAGGAGGCCCAAGTGAAACATTTCAAGACTTTAAAAGACAGAAAGAAAATGAGAGTTGTAGGAAAAATTGTGATGAATCTCTTAAAAGAGGAAAATGTCACCCTTTACTTCAATAAAGAAAAAAAATCTTGCTGTCTATTATGGTAGCCTGTGGGCATACGTTATTATTTGAATTTGAAATGACAAAAAATAAAAAATTCAGTTCCCTAGCCCCTAATGGATATTGCAGAGTAGAAAAATAACTTTTTTTTTGAGTCTCACTTTGTGGCCCAGGCTGGAGTACAGTGGCACGATCACAATTCACCACAGTCTCCACCTCCTGGGTTCAGATGATCCCTCCACCTCAGCCTCCCAAATAGCTGGGATTATAGACATGTGTCACCACACCTAGCTAAGTTTTTTTATTTTTTGTAGAGACGAAGTCTCACTATGTTACTTAGGCCGGTCTTGAACCTCTGGGCTTGAGACAATTCTCTCACTTCGGTCTCCCTAAATACTGGGATTACAGGTGGGCGTGAGCCACTGCGCCCGGCCACAACAGAACATTTTTATTACTACAGAAAATTGGACTAGATAGGCACTGGATTAGAATCCAAGAGAAACCACAACCCTGAATTAATTTTACCTGGATACATTCATTCCTTACTGTTGGCACAAAGGAAATCCTTGAATGTAAATCTGCTCTTTCATGCCCTACAGGTGGCATGAGATACTTGTTTTCTGGCCTCTGGATACATACTGGCTTATTTCTTAAAATGTCATACTACCACACTTCAGGCATATGTCAGTTTTAATTTTCTGACATTTATAAAGACAATTAAGACCCTCCTACCTTATTTCTGAACCACAGCTAGCAAAGCTTAACCAGTCTTCTCACACAAATTAACCACAAAAAAGACATCGCATCAAGAAACCAGTGGTGATGCTGGCTGTGGCCACTGACATAACACAGGCTCTGCAACTTACAAACCGAAACCAGAACACATTTTCTCTTAAAGAAACAATACTGTAAATACAATATTCTTATTTACCTCCCAACATCCGTACTTTAGTATGATAGCTTCTGGGTTCTGTGGACAAGAGGATTCCTTGGCTCTTTCCCGAGAACATACTCGCCTGCCAGAGTCCTAGTCACCACGTGGCTGACAAGAAAGGGGATACTGGTCCCCAGGGAGAAGCAGCCTGCCAGTAGCCAGAGTTAGTGAAGAACTGGACCACTGTAAGGGTAAGTGCCTTGGAGAATTTCTGCGGGGCTCCAGTAAGTAGATGCAGGAGTGTTCAGGGCTTTCACACGGATCATCCTGTTGCTGTCCATGACGGTAGCCAGTGGGGATATATTGTTATTTGAATTTAAAATAACATAAAATAAAAAATTCAGTTCCCTAGTCTCTTCAAGAGTGGTGCCCAGCTCAGTACCTGGTGCCCTTTTAGGGTTAAGAAAGCAAGCCTATTCCTTTCTAAGGTATGTTTATAAATCAGGTTGTCCTAAATGCAGGGACTGCCTATGAGAAATTCCAGATTTTGGTTCCTAGGAACTAGTATTAGACTAACCAACCCCCCAAAAGAAAAAAAGAGTGCTTTCTAAAGAGTAGGAAAAAAAAGTTGGTGACAGCCAGTGCAATTCTAACTCCAAAGTGATGGCTGTGTCGAGAGGGGCCTGCCGATGCCCCCAGTGACAGGATGCCAGGGTTTCAAGACCCCCAGCTGAATGCCATCTCACTACCGTAAGAATCCGAGTGCAGATACTCTTTCCTAAGCACATCTCACCAAGGAAGCACCCACTCAGGAATTGCACCTGGATATCACAGCTGATCCTACTAACAGAAATTACCACCTGTGGGAGTTGGAAGACTTAGACTCTTGTGAATACAACCTCTCTCCCCGCCTTCTCTGAAATATATGTTAAAGGATGAAAATCTCCAAGCGATAAGTCAAAGCTCCTGACTTGGGCTCTGATTGTGCCCTGCTACCTGCTGCCCAGGAAGAGGTCGCCCAGGCGGCATAACTATCAAATGAGGTCAGCCCGATTTTCATATAAAGAGCTCGTCCTGTATCTGCCTTTTCACAGGGCTAGCCTGCCAGCAGAAGATTAGCTGGGAAGGCTGTGGTCACATTACTCAACTTGTTAGCATTTGTCCTGTGGACTGAGGAATTTACCAAACATATTCAATGGTGTCATTTTGAAAGAGTGCTGGCATTTCACTAGAATGACTGGCTGTGTGGTAACAAAAACTGCTTAAGCCTGCATCTGTGGCTCTAAGACATACTCACATTTTCATTTAAAAATAAAAAGCCTACTTCCTGCATTCCCACCATCATCCCTTCCTCTGTCACTTCTTTTTCTCTCCACCCTCAATCCCATCTCTGGCTGCAGCCTATTAAAACTGACCTACTTGGGTGGCAGTACATGGGGGAGAAGCTAGGAGCACAGGCTTTGGAGTCAATCAGTTTGAAGTTTGGTTTATACTTCTGTAAAATAGGTAATACCTGCCTCACCAGGCCACTGGGGAGTACATCAAATAATGCATAGCAAGTGTCTAGGATAGTGCTAAGTGCACAGTACCACTCAAGTGTTAGTGGTTCCTATTTTCTAGGTCCAGGGCAGGCATACACTGAGGCAGAGTAGTGTCCTATCAGTGTTTTTTTGTTTTGTTTTTTTTTAAATTTAATTTTGTTGGGTACATGTAAGAATCTGCTACACAAGTAAATTGCATACAGCTGAGGCTTGGGTTTCTAGTGAGCCCTCTCTCTTCCTGGTAGTGGACATGCTACCCAATGGGTGGTAGTGTGCCCCTTATTCCACCAACCTGCCTTCCTCTCTCCCCCCATTAGCAGTGCCCAGCATCAGTTCCCACCCTTGTGTTCGAGTGCCCAATGCTTAGGGGCCACTTATGAGTGAGAATATGCGGTGTTTTTTGTTTCTGGTATAGTTCACTTAGAATGATGGTCTCAACCATGTTGCTGCAAAGGATGATTTTGTGGAAAGCAGTGTGGCATTTACTCAAAGAACTATCAGTGTTTTACAAGTGCTGGTTACGGCCCATTAGTGTGCCATGGTGGGTTGTGATTAACACTACCAAAAAATAACTTAGAACAGAATGAGCAGAACATGTCATTAATGGGAAGGGAAGTACAATTTCGTGAAAATATTGCTTCACACAGAACTTGTTTTAGGTGCACTGGACTTCATCAAAGATGAAGGCTGCTCTCATGGAATGCCATCAGACTGCCCATCAGGCAGACCCAGTCCTTCATGAAGGTCAGGTCACTCTCCTTGAAACTCTTAAATGGCCCACACTCAGCAAAAGAATCCAGCACCACCTCTCCCCAAGGACATGAGGATCAATCTTCCCAGCCTCCTTCATTTTGACCTCCTCTCTGCACCACATGGCAGGCCTTTTACTGTTTTACTGTTCATTGGTTTTGTTTTCTAGTTGGGGTCTCACTCTGTAGCCCAGGCTGGAGTGCAGAGGCACAATCGTGGCTGACCACAGCCTCTAATTCCTGAGCTTAGGTGAGCCTACCGCCTCAGCCTCCTCAATAGTTGAGACTACGAACATGTACCACCACGCCCAGCTAATTTTTCTATTTTTTTTTTTGTAGAGGCGAGGTCTTACTATGTTGCCCAGGCTGGTCTTGAATTCCTAGGTTCAAACAATTTTCCCACCTCAGCCTCCCAAAATGCTAGGATTCTAGGAGTGAGTCAGCGTGCCCAGCTGTAAACACTTTTGTTCTCTCTGCATGCAACATTTTATCTCTGTCCTTCAAACGGTTGGCTCCTGTGTACCTCTAGCCAAGTATGACTCCTTCAGAGATCTTGCTGACATCCCGCCCAACTCTGTAACACCCCTCCTCACTCCCATGCCTAAGGAGCACCAACCACACTAGTGCCTCCTAGAGTTGTGCAAGGTGGTCACCTGCCCAAAGCAGTTGTATTTTCCCTAATTATAGCCACTCAGAATGTGTTTTATTCTCTGGGCCTTAGTTTCATCATCTGTAAAATAAAGGAAAAACAAATATCCTTTCTAGTTCTAAACTATCATTGCTTAAAGTTTTCCAGAAACCCTCTTAGCATATGATCATCCATTTTTCTTTCGTTCTCACCAAATACAAACCATTAGTTTTATTCATGGGAATTGTCTTAGTACCCAAAGCCTACTCCTTTAGAGACTATGCTCCCGTAAAAATGTTTACATATACATGAGCGAAAATCTTTCTAAAATTACTAAACATAAACATGCTTTCAATGTCATCCCCTCACAGCTCTAACAGAGCAAGACCTTGGGAGGCACATCGGAGGTAGATGCCCTTGAACTGCTCCCCTTATTTCTGCCTCAGGCGATTTCCTACAGTTCATCCTGAGCTGAGAAACTAGAAGCCCAAACCTGCAGAGCATGTGTAGAGAGTAAGTGATCTCTTTTGGGCTCGAGATGGGCTTCTGGAAATAAAGTGTGTGAACTTTGTGCTCAGAGGACTTCTGTTTACTTCCCAGTTCCTGCCCTATTTGAGTTGTGGAGCCAGTATGTCATAACCCCTAGACACAACTTAACATAGAAACAGAAGGCCAGCGTACTGCCATGCTTACCAGCACAGGCAAAAGAGTGTGTTAGAAATATCGCCGGGCTCGGTGGCTCAGCCTGTAATCCCGCGCTTTGGGAGGCTGAGGTGAGTGGATTGCCTGAGCCCGTGGGTTCGAGATCCACCTGGGCAACTTGGCGAGACCTCATCTCTACAATAAAAATCAAAAAATTAGCCGGGCGTGGTAGCACATGCCTGTAGTTCCAGCTACTTGGAAGGCCGAGGCAGAAGGATCGCCGGAGCTCAGCAAGTCGAGGCTGCGGTGGCCGGGAGTGTGCCACTGCACTCCAGTCTGGGTTGCACTCCAGTCTGGGCGAGAAAGTGAGACTCCAACTCAAAAAAAAAAAAGAAATATCAACTTCCAGGCAGTTAGTTTGGGTTAAGTACGTGAACACCTAGTGGAAATGAAGGAAGCACACCCAAATAGCCTCTTTAGGTTTGTCTGAGGCTCACAGTTCTCAGAGGATATACTTTATGAAGATTTTTAAGGAAAATGTTAACTTTCTAGTGTTTAAGATCACTGTTGTAATCCCCACCTCTTTCAGATACTTCAGCATTTGCCATCCCTGTGACCCCTATGGCTGATCCAGCGAGGTGGACTCACAGCCAAGGCTTTTACTAGTTTCCAGGAAAAGGGTCATGGAAGTCTCTCATCTTAGGGCTTTGTTTTACTTCTGGTAAATCAGCATCCAGCTGATTTAATAGTGACATTGAAAGATGAACATTATAGCTTAAGAGCAAAGAAAATCTTGATTTAAAAAACTTGCCAGAATCTTGGGTGCTGACAGGTGTCTTATACAAAGTAGCCAGCCTTTGAACAAAGTTTACAAAGGACAGCAGAGCTGAAATAGTAGAAAAAGTGGGAAAGACTTTCACTTCTAATCAAGATGGAGTAGCAAGGACGAAATTTACCCTTCCATTTGAAACTATCAAAAGAAAAAGAGGGAGAGTGAGAGAGAGAAAATATTATGAAAGAACAATTTTCAGGATGCTGAACATCAGATAATAAAGTATAGAGAACCCTGAGATATAAAAGGAAAATTAAGCGGGTCCTACAACGGCCTCAACTTACTTCCTGAAGAGAGGAGGCTCTAGGTCATGCACAGAGAGAAGCAGTTCCCTGAGGCACTCCCAGAGCCCAGAGACAGAGCTTAAAGTCTAGGGAAACCAGCCCTAGAGTAGAGTTCACAGGATAGAGTACTGGGGAAAAGAGAGCTGCACAGAGAACCCCAGGGATCTGCAGAGGGCTCCCTTGTAAGAATTCAGTAATAATTCAACACATGGATGTGAGGTAAGGGCACACAGCTGGGACAGGGTATATATTATAGGTACCCAATGAAATAACTCAATACTCAGAGGCACACAGCAGAGTACTCACAAAGGTCTTGCTTCAGTAGAAAGGAATAATTAAGGTCAGGCACAGTGGCTCACACATGTAATCCCTCCACTGTGGGGGGCTGAGGCAGGAGGTTCACTTGAGCCTAGGAATTCAAGACCAGCCTAGGCAACACAGCAAGATTCGGTCTCTACAAAAACTTCAAAACATTAGCTGGTGTAGTGGCGTGTGCCCGTAGTCCCAACTACTTGGGAGGCTGATGCAGGAGGATTGTTTGAGACCAGGAGTTGGAGTCTGTAGTAAGCTGTGATTGTGCCACTGCACTCCAGTCTGGGAACAGAGTGAGACACTGACTCAAAAAGAAAAGAATAATAAGCCCGAAAACGAGACTTCTTTGGATCTGCCTAATAAACTGTAAAAGCATTATCTGAAAGGCTTAAACCAGCTCCAAAAAACTATACCCCAGAACAAAGCTTAAAACATCTATAGGATTACACAAATATCAAGCATCCAACAAGACAAAGCTCACAAGGTCTAGCATCCAACCAAAGATTACCAGGCATTCAAATAAGCAGGGAAACATACTCAAAATTAAGAGAAAAATCTATCAGTTGAACCTGACTGAAATGACAAAGATGATACAATTAGCAGCCAAGGACATTAAAAGTTATTAGGATTGTACTTTATATATTCAAAAGTGAGTTTAGTAAAATTGCAGGATAAAAGATAAATATGTAAAATCAATTTTATTTCAATATACTAGCAACAGAGTTGAAGTAATACCAATTACAAAAGAATTGAAACATGAGACATACAGAGATAATCTGACAAAAAACATGCGAAAGACCTATACACCAAAAATTACAAAACACTGCTGAGAGAAACTAGTAAAGATGTAAATAAGGATGATATACTTGTTCATATACTTGAAAACTCAATACTGTTATGATGTCAATTCTTCCCCAATTGATCTAAAATTCAATGCTACTCCAACAGGATTTTTTTCTTTAGTAGAAATTGTCAACCTGGATCTAAAATTCACATGGAAATTCAAAATACACAGAAAAGTCAAACCAGTTGAAAAAGAACAGAGCTAGGGAGCTAACTAACACTACTGATCTCATGACTTCTTTTTTTTTTTTTTTTTTGAGTTGGAGTCTCACTCTGTCGCCCAGACTAGAGTGCAGTGGCCACTCCCGGCCACCGCAACCTCGCCTGCTGGGCTCCGGCGATCCTTCCGCCTCAGCCTTCCAAGTAGCTGGAATTACAGCCATGCGCTACCACGCCCGGCTGTTTTTTTGATTTATTGTAAAGATGAGGTCTCGCTGCCCAGGCGGGTCTCGAACCCATGGGCTCAGGCAATCCACTCACCTCAGCCTCCCAAAGGTGCGGGATTACAGGCTGAGCCACCAAGCCCGGCTCTCATGACTTCTTATAAAGCTAAAACAATCAAGAGTGTGCTAGTAACCAACCACAAGGGCGCACACCTATCAACCCAGCTACTTGGGAGTCTGAGGTGGAAGGATCACTTGAGTCCAGGAGTTCGAGGCCAGCCTGGACAACATATCAAGATCTCTTAAAAAAAAAAGTTGAAAAATAGTGTGCTATTGACATAAAAACAGAATAGATCAGTGGAATACACAAGGAGCCCAGAAATAAAACCACACACATATAGACAACTGATCAGAGATGCAAAGGCAGTGCACCTTTGACAATAGAGAAAAGACAGTCTTTGCAACAAAGTACTTAAGAAATATGGGGAAAAAACAACAAACAAAACAAAAATACCTTAGTATATACCTTGTATCATATACAAACATACACATAGATATGTATTCAAATAGATCATTGACCCTAATGTAAAACCTAAAATGATAAAACTTCTATTAAAAAAAACATAGAAGAAAACTTCTGTGGCCTTGATTTAGGCAAAGATTTCTTAGATAACACACCAAAAGCATGATTCATAAAAGAACAAACGGACAAACTGAACTTCACAGAAATTAGGAATTTCTGTTCTTTAAAAGACACTATAAAGAGAATGAAACAGACTAGGAGGAAGGTATTTGCAAAGCATACCATCTGATAAAAGTGAGATCCAGAATCACAGAGAGCTCTCAAAATTCAATGGTTTGAGAACAAACAACTCAGACAGACACATGATTTTAACACACTTCCCAAAAACGATATACGGGCGACACCTGAGCACATGAAAACATTCTCAATGTCATTGGTCTTTAGGGAAATGCAAATTAAAAACGTAATAAAATACCACTATGCACCTGTTAGTTAGGATAACTAATATTAGAGATCGTCCATATCAACTGCTAGCAAGGATGTGGATGAACTGAAACTGGTATACCTGCCGATGAGAATGCAAAATGGTACTTTTTCCACTTTGGGAAAATTTGGTAGATTCCTTTAAAACACCATTCCTAGGTAATAATCACGATACATAAAGCCAACAGTCCACACAAAGATTGTACATTATGATCTATAGAAGTTTTATTTTTAAGAGTGAAAAACTGGATACAACACAAATGGATAAACTGTGGCATAACCATAGAATAAAATATTACTCAACAATTAAAAGGAGTGAACTACTGACACATGCAACAACATAGACAAAGCTCAAAATATTTATGCAGAGTTTAAAAAGCCAGAAAAGTAAATGTTGTACGATTTTCTAGATATAACAATCTAGGAAGTGCGAACTAAGCTACAGTAACAGAAAGCAAATCAGTTGCAAATCAGGGGTAAGAAGAGGAAGATATTGTAGGAGTTCCAGGTTGCAGTGAGTCAAGATAACACCACTGCATTTGAACCTGAGTGACAGAGTGAGAGAGAAAAAAAGGAACAAAAGGAACAAAAAGGACAAAAGGAAGCAAGGAAGGAAGATTGATTAAGCAATTTGTTTAAAGCTATAAAAACCTTCAGTAAGACTCAAATGACTCTACTTTTGTCCATTCTAGGTTTTTAGTTCAAGACAGTATTATTTTTTATAGGATCATAAGCTTATGCATTAATAAACTGAGCATTTTCTAAATAGTCACTTCAGCATTCTGAACCTAGTATAGGCAAACTGGAAGCTCAAACTCAACAGATGATACACCAGCCCTTGTTAAATCCTATCTCAGTTGTATACATAGTAAGCAAACACAAAAAATTAACGACACATTGCATTTTCCTCTCAAAGTTCACATGGGCTTTTCTGCTAACTAGGGGACAATTTACCTTCTCACCCTTAAGAGCCATTGTACTTAAAAATTATGTCTGCTTTTCAATGATGTTTTCTTCTATAACCTATACAGTTTGAACTCTGTAAATGGATGTTTAATGAACTTCATGCATTGTAAATAATCCAAAACTGGCATAATGTGTTTAAGAAATGGACCTGGAATTAGATTTCAATTCTTTTTTTTTTTTTTTTGAGTTGGAGTCTCACTCTGTCACCCAGACTGGAGTGCAGTGGCCACTTCCGGCCACTGCAGCCTCGACCTGCTGGGCTCCGGTGATCCTTCTGCCTCAGCCTTCCAAGTAGCCGGAATTACAGGCATGCGCTACCACACCTGGCTGATTTTTTGATTTATTGTAGAGATGAGGTCTCGTTGCCCAGGCGGGTCTCGAACCCGCGGGATCAGGCAATTCACTCACCTCAGCCTCCCAAAGATGCAGGATTACAGGCTGAGCCACCGAGCCCAGCAGATTTCAATTCTAATGATGGTTCTGCCATTGAGGAGACGAAAAGGCCTGGCAGACATGCTAACAATGGAATGATTAGGAAAAGTCAAGAGTCATGTTTATTACCACATTTACATCACAGATTTCCTAGGTTTGTCTTTTAATGTGCACACCTTGGACTATAAACAAAACCCGTAACGGAAGAATTGCGTGTGAGCTGGGCAGAGAAGTGCTTCCTTTTTGGCATTCGTGGCAGGCAACAGAGCACCTCACCTCTCCCCGGCACCCCTTCATCCTGGAGCAAAATGAGATCTTTTCCCAGCCCCCAGGAATTAACACTCCTATTTCCCACAGAAACAGCACAATAAACAGTGGTTAGGGTTAGGACCTATTGTATTAAAGGAGAAAACAAGCATCTGGGCTGAGCTGAAAGGTTCTCACAGGAAAAAGTTTCAAAACTCCAGTATTCACGTGCCTTTATATACCAGGGGGACGCACAAAAAAAAAAAAAAAAAAAATTAATTTTTGGAGGGCAAGCCCTTGTAGTACAGGCTTCCCCCGCTAGGTAAGTATTCCAGGAACCCAACAGCATCAGTGTACCAGTTAGCGTTACTCTGAGAGGCTGCATTCGACTTCAGTGATTTTTTTTTTTTTTTTTTTAGATTCTTTCAACATGTTGTTTCATGACCGGGGCACCCACAGGGCAGGTGCCCTCCCTATTCACCAGAGCTCACCCCAAGCAACTTCTTTTGTTTCTCCGGACAAAAAACATCCTCAAAGGGCAATATTTTGCCCATGTGCAAGAGGTGAAACAAAAAACGACAGAGGCACTAAATGGCATAAAAATTGACAAGTTCAAGAACTGTTTTAAGCAGTGGAGAAAGTTTCTCGATAGGTGTGTTGCATTAAACAGAGAGTACTTTGAAGATGACTGAAATTTAAATAAGTAAGAATAAGTACACAATTTTGTATAAATAAATTCAGGATCCCCCTCCACCCCCCCACAGCCGCCACCTCGTACAAGCCACTTGGTGGCAGTATTCTCTTTACTCAGCAGTTGAAAGGTTACATCCAGGTGAATTTCAAAGAGTACCATATTCTGGTTGAAATATGTACATTATTAAAAATTTTCTCAACCTGTAAAAGCTGGAAGGGATCAGAGGAAGAGAGTCCAATCTTCTCAGTTTCCAGACAAGAAAACTGAGGCTCAAGATCACATGGGCAGGTTGGCAGGCCTCAGACTAGAGCATAAACTGGGCTCCAGGGCTCTTTTTGGTGTGAAGAGATAAATATTGCCCTAGCAACTAGGGCTGAGCGTTTCTAAAGGCTCTCCTTCCAACTATCTGGCCACCAGTTTTCAGGTCTAGTTTTTTTCTTTTTTTATCCGTGTCCACAGCCTTGTAGGTACAACACCAACCCACAAAAAGCAGTATCATCCCAATGCAGTCCAACATATCACTTCCAAAACACCCCTTTCTGTCCAGCCGACCATCCTTCATCTCCAGGGCCACCCCACCCATCACACCCTTCTCTGCTTTTATCTGCCCAGACTGCTTCTCAGTTATTTCCCAGGCTTCTGCATTGAAACGATTTCCCTTGAGTCTGATCCACCAGGCTTCTGACCTGTCTTCAGACTTCTACTCAGTATATGCAACAGTGAGTTCCTACTATGTGCAAAGACTGGGTTAGCCTCCTGTGCTCTCTCCCAAGGCTCACTTCATCGAGGAAGCCTTCTATTATAAATCTGAGACAGTAGCCTTCAAACTCCTTTAATTGTGAACCACAGTAAGAAATGATTTCTATGCAATTCAGTACACACACCTGCCATTCACACACTCTCAAAAAAACTCCTAAGTTTATATAATATTCTTACTATGTATAATAATGTTTGTCATCCTTTTCATTTTTTAACAAGTCCTGGTTGGCAAAGAGATATTAGCACTCCAATATTTACCACTGCCCTGTTCACAACAGCCAAAATACGGAGACACCCTAAACGTTTAGCAACGGAAGAATGGAGAAGGGAAATGTGGAGCATACAAGTAATAGAACATTATTCAGCCTTAAAAAAAACAACAAAAAAAGGAAAGTCTGTAATATGTGACAATTTGGATGAACCTTGAAGACATTATGTTAAGCATAACAAACCAGTCACAGAACGACAAACTGCTTACTTCCACTTACATAAAGTATCTAAAATAGTCAGACTCATAGAATCAAAGAATAGAATGGTAGATGCCAGGGGCTGGGGCCAGGGGGAAGTGAGGAATTGCTAACCAGTGAGCATAAAGTCTCAATTATGCAGGATGAACAAGTTCTAGAGATCTGTACAATATTGTCCCTGTAGTTAACAATACTGTATTGTACAATTAAAAATTTTGTTAACAAGGTAAAGTGTTCTTACAATTAAAAAGTTTGTTGCTGGGCTCGGTGGCTCAGCCTGTAATCCTGAACTTTGGGAGGCCAAGGTGAGTGAACTGCCTGAGCCCACGGGTTCGAGACCCGCCTAGGCAACTTGACAACATAAATCAAAAAAATTAACCGTGCGTGGTAGCGCGCGCCTGTAGTTCCAGCTACTTGGAAGGCTGAGGCGGAAGGATCGCCGGAGCCAGGCAGCTTGAGGCTGCAGTGACCGTGAGTGTGCCACTGCACTCCAGTCTGGGCGACAGAGTGAGACTCCAACTCAAAAAAAAAAAGAAAAAGAAAAGTTTGTTAGCAAGGTAAAGATTCCTGGTGGAATCTTCTACATTTATTTCTCAACCCACTAATGAGTCATGATCTGCAGAACATGGCAAGACCTCATCTCTACAATAAATCAAAAAATTAGCCGGGTGTGGTGGTGCACGCCTGTGGCTCCAGCTACTTGAAAGGCTGAAATGGAAGGATTGCTTGAGCCCAGCAGGTCAAGGCTGTGGTGGGGTGAGTGTGCCACTGCACTCCAGCCTGGGCGACAGAGTGAGACTCTAATTTAAAAAAAGAAAAAAAGAAAGTAATGCTCTATCTCATAAAAGGGTGATGAGATTACTTTGACAAGATGCTGGAGGAATAGTTAGTGGCATTAGCAAATACTTGGGTGTGAGACCCCCCAGAGAACATCACATATTCAGTCCATAAGAAATGTCAAGGTGCCACAATGGAGAATTAGTATCTGCATCCCACAGGGTGGGAGAGAGAACCCCTTAGAGGGAGAGACTACGCTTTCACTAAGTGCCACTGCAAGAGGCTTCTTTTTTCTCACCACCTGGACAGTGTCTACGATCTGAATTCTTCCCGTAGTGTTGGCTGCCCTTTTCCAATGAGTCTGTCAACACTTGAAGGCAGGACTGTTATCCCCTGAACTTCCACACTCTACCCAGAAATATGACTGAAATGGAATTTAAAATAAATGAGCAGGTTATTTTTTTTCACTTACAATAACTTTTCTACCTCATGGTTTCTGACAAACAGCAAACTCCCCACCCCAAAGGGTGCTGATGCTAATGAGGAAAAAAAGCAAAAGAAGATGAAAAACCTAGGGGTACAGAAAGGCTATATCATAAAAGAAATAGTCAAATGCTGGGAAAGGACAGCTACAGTGGCTCACACCTGTAATACCAGCACTTTGAGATGCTGAGGTGGGAGGACTGCTTGAGGCCAGAAGTTTGAGACCAGCCTGCAACATAGTGAGACCTTGTCGCTACAAAAAAATTTAAAACCTAGCCAGATGTGGTGGTGCACACTTACAGTCCCAGCTCAGAAGGCTGAGACAGAAGGATCACCTGAGCCCAGGAGGTCGAGGCCATGGTGAGCTGTGATCATACTACTGCACTCCAGTCTGGGTGACAGAGTAAGACTCCACAACTCAAATAAATAAATAAAAAAAATAAAAATAAGTTTTAAAAAAATGCTGGTTAAAGAGAAAGCATCTCAGGTGAGACTTTAAAAACATCCATTTATAGCTGTTATTTCATCTATGACACAGATTATGTGCAACAAGAAATCTGAAGATGCAGTTTCAACAGTCACTAATGAAAATTTTTACCATCTTTTAACACATTTTTTACATAAGAGGAGTGCTAGCCAGTCAACTTATTATGAAAGCCTCAATACAACTCTGAAGTCCAATTCTCCACGGATCTGCCCATGTAATCTCTTCAAGTGTCATGCCCTGGCTGAAATGCTGGGCCCAATTTTCTCCTTATAGACACATAACACAAGTTCGAGTTTTTGGCTCTCTTTTCCATTCCCCTTGATCTGTTGGAGCGGGAAGAGGAGCAAATCTATTGCAAGTCCGCCCTCTCCATGGAAGCCTGTCAAAGTGGAGACGTACTTCAAGGCCCTATACTTCAGCTCTTCTCAACTTTTGTTCCTTACTCAACTACAAAAGTTACTTAAAATAGTTAGTTCCCAATGTTCTTCGTGCCAATAGAGGAAACCTCTTTTAAAAGGTTAAGAAGACTAAGGATTCCTGGAGGGTCCAGTGTGAACAGAGCAAATGGGCCAAAGACTGATAGGCCTTGGGTGGGAAGGGGTGGGAGAGTCAGGGAGGTGGGGTCTCCTGAGTGAGCTGCTGGGTGCCAGCTGTGCCGCAAGTCTCCTGCGGATGTAGTTCTATCTAGGACGACTATCAAAGACATTAACAGCCTTTTTTTTTTTGGTAGACCTAGTTAAATGTCAAGACTGGCACAAACAAAACTTTAACTGTGAATTGCTCAAGAATGGCTAGTTATCTTATGGTGGACCGAAATGGCAGTCCACTTGCTCATTTTTCATGCCACAAGCACCTGATGCCAACTATACCAGGCACAAGGCTGGCCCTAGGGAAACAGAAGTGAACAAAAAGCATCACGTCCCTGCCCTCGTTGGGCTTACATGTTCCTGTGAGTGACACACAAACGAATATACAAAATGTCAGACGTCAATTTAACAAAAACCAAAAAAAAACTTTAGGCTAAAACCGAAGAATTATCACCAAACACATGCTGTGCCCCTTTTCTGTTAAAAAAAAAAAAGTATGACAAACCACTTTGGTAGAAATGTGAATTACTAATCATTCTGCTTTCCTAATTTAAAATAGCACAATTCCTTCAGCTGTAGGAGGCAGGATTATGTTCCAATCTTAGAAATAAAATAAAAACACACACGCACTAAAAAAAACTAACTTTTTTGCAAGGAGACACTGTGCACTGGCGTATCAGCACCTCAGCTGATAACACCGACAAGAAGATACACTATTTACACAGGTGCAAGCCATCCAAGACAAGAGCTAAAACTACAAAAACAGATGGAATTCTCAAGAAATCATTTAACGATCTGTACTGCATACACATGTAATTTTTAAAAACAGAAAGGGAGGGCACAAAAAGTTTTGGCAGAAAAGACTAAACTAACAGTTTTAACACTGCTTCTTTCCAGTTCATTCCAATAAACAAGGGTTTAACATACTGAGAATCCAGGCTTTATTTCTTCTCTAGACAGTACACATGTAGAGACACTGATTCGTAAAGTTTAGATGCTGGATCTAAGCCATGGAAAGGCACGAGCAAATCCTAATTTTGAAGCGCTAAGCATTCTCATTTAGAAATCAACAAGATCAGGAAGGTAACTCCCCCATATAGGAAACCTGAGCTGTAATTTTTTTTTTTTTGCTTCAATTTATAGTGACAAAGTGTGTTGGTGGGAATGACAAGAAGTTGGACAGGTTTAAGAAAATGACACCTGCCTGAGGTAGAACAGAAGCGGATGCCCTGAAGACCTGATTTCTAACAGCAACAGACCTACTGGAACAAATTAGTCCCTTTCATATCAATAACAAAAGTGAGTTTTGAGACCGGACGGGGGACCGATGTAGTGGCCGGTCTGCAGATGTACCGACTGAAAACTCGCAGGCTCCCAAAGTCACTTTTTCAAGCTCACACCCACCCAGCGCCCAATCCGCGTTTGCTGAATGAAGGGAAAACCCAAAGAAATGAATGAACGAGAGAAGGAAGTCTGGCCCGGAGGCTCAGGGTAGGGACCCCACAGTCTGGGTGGCCCTGGACGCCGGCCGGGCAAGAAGGCGCCCGGGGACTCCCGCGGCGCAGGGCAGGACACGGACTGCGATGGGGACGGGGGCGCAGGTCCAGACAAAGACGGCGCTGGGCGGCCTGGCAGGAGCGCCCGGCGGGGGCGGGGGCCGCGGGCGCTCACCTCGTCGCCCCACTTGAGAACGTCCTTGTGCCGGTCCTTGACGGCGTGGTAGATGTGCAGGAACTGGAGGATCCCGTGCCGCCGCACGTGGTCGGCGTGGCGCTGGGTCTCTTCCCAGCTCAGCGGCGAGCCCTGGGACAGCAGCCCCATGGTCTCCCCCTCCTCCTCCTCCTCCTCGGATGCGAGCTGGACACTCAGCGGCCCGCAGAGGGCGGCGGCGGCTCAACCCCCGCGAGGCGCCCTCTAGCCGCAGGCGGCAGTGGGAGGGTCCCGTCCGCTCGGCTCCCCGGCGCCCAGGTGACAGACCCGGGGTCCGACGCACCGCGAGGACGCAGAGGCAGGAGACAGGAGCGCAGGCTGGGCGGCTCTCGGCCCAGCGGCCTCGCCCCTCGCCCGCCGCGGCTCCTGCCCTGCTCCTGCTCCCAGGCGGCGGCGACGGACCCCACGGCCGCAGCGCGGCGGTGGCTCCCGCTTCTCTGTGCCGGTGTCGTGCACTGCCTGCTTCCTACTTGTGACCAAAACCTGCGCCGCCACCGAGCATGCCCAGTGCGCGCGTCCGCCCGATCGCCGCTCCGGGACACGGGCGGTCGCTCCGGATTTTATAAACTACAGAAGGGGGCGGGGAAAGGGGCGGGGTCGGTACGGGGCGTGGCTTCGTGGCCGAAGGGAGGAGGCTGCGCAGGCGTGGTCGGGGCGGAGTCAAGGGGAGGGGTTCGCGGGAAGCGGGCGAGCGGTAGGCCTCACAAAGGCGACTTGTAAATTATCCGCTTTTCCTAAGCAAAAAAAGATAAATTCCGGGTTAAGGAAGAAAGACGATTATATGAATTAATTAAGAACTTGCCATAGTATTTTTTAGGTGGAAAGGACCTCACAGTGAGAGCAGCAGAATGAATATGTTGAAAGAAAACACTTGACTTGGGAGTTAGATACACATGTTCAACCCCAGGCTCCACTGCTCACTTACTGGGAGACTCTGGGAGGTTTGTTTTCAAGCCTGCATACAATTAGATTACTGCTTTTTTTAGTGGATGCTGTAAGGATGTGCGTTGTGTATACGCACAGTGTTGATGGTCAATAAATTGACCCCGTTATTAACAGGACTCAATTTGCGGACATGTGTATATATTATCATTATTTGTTATTCTCTTAATTATTTGAGGATATATATTCTCTGGGTGGCACAGACACCATTCATTGCAACACAAAAGCTTTGTTAACATCTCCAGATGGGCCATATGAAGGAACCGTCTCCAACCAAATCTAAGATTCATTAAGTGATCAAAATGATGTCCATGTGAGCTTATCATGGTGATAAAAGACACTAAGAATGTCTGAAGTTGGCTCTATCTTGGAGGCAAAGAGAAGGGCAGGAGTACCTTGCAGCCAAGTAACTGTTAGCTAAATATGTGTTGACAATGCAATGGCATGAGAGGCCAAAGGGAAAGCAACAGCAATTAGATCATACATGTTCTTAGGCCAGAAATTGTGTACTTATGCCCTTTTAACTAAAAAGTCGGCATTTAGTAAGCACTTATTAATTGCTGATTGAGCCCAGCCCTCATATACCTCACCAGACCTGTGTGTGACCCTAGCTCTCTGCTGTTTTTTCTGTTTGGAATTCTCCATCTGACACACTATTGCTCATTCTTTGAATCCCACTTAACCTGCTCTATATTTTCGTTGCATTTGTGCATTAATGATAGAATCATTTAGAACTTACCTCCACACTAGATAGTGACTTCCTCTGGGTTAAAGAAGAATCATCTAAAACATATCTCCACACTAGATAGTGATTTCCGCTGGGTTAGAGAAGACTTATGGTTTTGTACCTTTAATTCTAGAAAAGTGCTCAGTATAGAGTAGGTGCTTAATGTTAGCTTTTCTGTGGAAAGCAAGTAGTGGGAGAGGAGAGAAACAGTATAAATTCCTCTCACATTTTCATAGATCTGTGTTGTTCAACACAATAGCCATTAGCCACATGGGGCCACTGAGCACTTAAAATGTGGCTAACGACTGAAAAACTGAATTTTTAGTTTTATCAAATCAACTTAAATATAAGTTTTTAAAAATGATAGTCCACTTGGTTATTGGAAAACTTTTAAGTAAATTTGGAACAAGTTAGGTATGTGACCCCTTTTATGACAGTAAGTTTTATGAAGCCTAATTACACATCAAGTATTTCCACTGAAAATTTACTGACCCAAAACACTCACTAGACTCCATGACTTAGTATAAGAATGTAAATATCTCATGAAAAATTTTATATTGATTACATGTTGATATCATAGTATTTCAGACATTTTGAGTTAAATATGATATAGTATGCTATTTAAATTAACTCACCGGTTCTTCTTTAGTTTTTAAAGGTGGCTACTAGAAAATTTAAGTTTACATGTATGGTTTGCATTCCACTTTATTTGAAACAGTGCTGATGGATAACTTGATTTACACTTTGCAGATCACACTTTTCCCATATACCTGCTGCATTTTCTCACAGTGATCCATTTCTTAGAGAGAGGGAGGGTGCCAGTTTCATTTTGATGGGGGAAACATGGATTTGGGCAGTTCAGTAAGAGATTACGGTCTCCTCCAGCCAATGCCCTACGCGATACCGAACGTAGCTGAGTTTAACACCTGCAATTTGAATGACTCTGGCCCAGATCGGAATCACACTTACTTAACCGGGCTCTCCCACCCTACTCCCAAATTCCGAAGGAGCACTCCCAGCGAGGGTCCCAGGACCTTGGACCACCCCAAATCGGGTACAGGCTTTGTTGCACCAGCGGGCACCTATGTCTAATTTAAACCATCATCTCCTGAACAATCTCTGTTACAAGGAAATAACAAAATTTCCATCACGGATCAACCCAAGTCATAGCTAGCAACAGATACTCCCTCGGTTAGTGCTTTGCCTTTCTGGGCTACTTCTAGATTTCCTTTTGCAGACTGCACCCAGAGCTGGGTTTCCACACCTGTAAGTGGGTTTTCAGCGGACACCCCAACAGGGAATTAACGGGTGCTAAAGAAAAGAAGGAGTGTATATCTTGCAGAATCAGCTCTTCCCTATGCCATGACTAAGGGCAGATTCCTGAGCATTTCTTTCGCGGGAAAACGCCAAGACCCGCAGTACCCGAAACCCACGCCTGCGCAATGGCTGCGGAGCCCGCGTCCTCGCCCCCAACACCCGGGGCCAACACAAGCCCCACCTCTAGGGCCGCCCGGAAAACCCGGAGCGCGGAGCCGCGCAGTCGGGGACGTCGCGCCCTCGTGAGGCCGAGCTGAGCATGCGCAGTGTGCGGGCCCGTCGCGGGAGGAATCGGCGTGGGCCGTGGGCGCTGCACGCCGCGCCGTTGTTGTGGTACAGCCCTCGCCACGTGACCGCGGGGCCCGCCTCCCCGTGACTCAGCACTTTGTGCGAGCTCGGAGCTGGAGGTCAACCCCGGGGAGGTTGCTCCGGGCAAAGTGTCAGTGCATCACTCCTGACCTCCGGGCTGCTGCTGCTGGCATTGCAGCAGCCATTTCAGACACGCTGGGCTTCGGGCCTCCAGGCCAGGAGGAAAAATAGATGATTTCCCCGTGGTCACGCCGTTCCCGGTTTCCCCTGAGTCAGCGGTTTTGCGAGATCAATTGAGAAAAGCAGAAAAGGTAGTGCCTAGGGAAGCAACTTGCAGTCACCAGTGTCTGTCTTGATTGCACTCTTGGTCTGAGTATTCCTTGTCCTTCATGGTCTCTCGGGTAGGTCTCGGCAAGCTTCTCTGTATGTTGCGCCTGTCTTATGCCAGGCATCTTGAGCTGCAGTCCATCAAATGGATTCCTGGTTGCTGCTTCAGCTTATAGATGAGACAGCTGAGATTCCCAATACTAAGTAACAGGTAGTAGCTACCCTGAGATTTGAACTCAAGTGTGAATTCAAAGCCTGTGGGCTTCCTACTACAAATTATGGGACCCTTTATTTAACCACAAAACTAAAAAAAAAAAAAAATGCTTGTCACATGTAGTATAAACGATTTCACAATGACTGGCATGGACAATGAAGATTGCTAAAGTAAGCCAAGTGTCAAAGTGTGAGTAAGGATGAGTTGTATGTATTTACCCTTTTAAAAATTCTTAATCTTAGTCTCCACGTTTTCCCTCACATTTCTTTCACCTTAGTTCACAAAAATATATGTAAGCTTTAGATTAGATAACACCAAATACTTGACCTCTGGCACACAGTAACCTATTTATTATTCATGGATGATGAGATGTGAAAAAGTGCTAACCATAATTTCATCTATGTAGAAAGGCCATTGTGCTGAATATTGAGCAAGTTTGCTTAGATAAGACCAATTTGGGGGGGCGGGGATTGGAGTCTCACTCGGTCGCCCAGACTGCCTTCACCTGCTGGGCTCCGGCGATCCTTCCACCTCAGCCTTCTGAGTAGCTGGAACTACAGGCGTGCGCTACCCCGCCTGGCTAATTTTTTTGATTTATTGTAGAGATGAGGTCACGTCAAGTTGCCCAGTCGGGTCTCGAACCCGCAGGCTCAGGCAATTCACTCACCTCAGCCTCCCAAGGCGCGGGATTACAGGCTGGGCCACCGAGCCCGGCTAAGATCAATTCTTAAAAGTAAAACGAGAAATAGCACAATTGTACTTCCTGAAGGTATTTTTCCACATAGATACCTCTGCCCCTTATTTCAGCACCTAAGCATAAATGTAGTAGTCACCTTAGGAAAAAATACTTCAGCTCACCTAAGAACAACTTACCCTACAATGCACATGGCAGCCCCATCACAAAGAATTATCCAGCTAAAAATAACGATACATGGTACCAAAGCCAAGAAACCTTGGCCTGTGTGTATCAGTACTATACAAATGCTTTTCCTGAAATATTTGCAAGGGTTTCCAAAGTCATCAAAATGATTAGTTGAGAACTAAACATCTACAATGGTTAGCATTATTTTATTTGCTGCTATCACAGGTACCATATACCCAAAAAAAATGTATATGCCAAAAAATGTATACATATTTTAAGAGATGTTATATATGTATTACTTTTAGTCTGCCATAATCAGAAGTGTCTGGATGCTGATGCTAACCACTTTGAGCACCTCTTGTAATTGCAGAAGTCAAACTTGTATTCATCTTTTGTTATTGGTATATACTGAGTATTACAATTTTCATACAGTTTTTTTCTTTCTTAAAATGTGTATACTTTTTTTGGCACCCTCTGTATATAGCTATCTAGTATAATCCTGCTCTCTGGTGTGCTGATGGAGCCTGTGACAGGAGGGGTTTGGGTTCCCTCTTTGTTCTGTTTCTCTTTCCCTGTGGCCACTTACTTATCCAGTCCTGGTGTCTTATGCCTGTCCGTGAGAAACTTGTACCAATTTTAACATCAAACTGATGCTAACCAGAATTCTTAGTACCCTATCTACATTTCTTAAGCATTCAGTTTTAACATATGAAAACTTAGTAGGTCTCTGAGAAGCTCTGTTACTACTAGACAAGGAACACAACCTTCCTCCTCTCCAAGTAGAAATGTGACCTGAATAGTTACAGGGTGTCAAAATGCTGATTCTCTCCAGTTCTTGAATTGAATGATGGAGCTTCCTGGGCTGATTACTTTCACTGTGTGCGGCAACATCCTTTTCAGTAAAATATCCTCACTTTTAAGGTATACAACGTTATGAAAAAGCTTGGGAAAGACTACTACCTGGTATTACCCCAGTTTACAGAGGAAGAAGCTGAAACTCAAGAGTAGAAAGCATACTCCAAGACCATACTTGTGAGCAGCAGAACCAGGATTTGATTCCAGATTTGTCTGCCTTCAAAGTCCAGGTTCACTCCACTTTCCTCACATTGCTCAAAACAAAACAAACCATACAAACAGTAACACTTGAAATCTGAATAGGCCTTTTGGCTTATGAAAGGCTTTGATAGAAGAAAGGAAGAAATAAGGGGTGAGGGAATGATGATTGCTCATGTACCTTGAGCTTTTTGTTAAGTCTCATTTAATCTCTTTAACAGTTTTAACTTCTTATGTGTCAACTTATGGTAGATAAACATATAAACATAATACATTTCATATGAATTTAATTTGCTCTTTCGTAATTTTCTGTCTATACCCCACTACTTTTTTTCTTTTCGTTTTCTTTCTTATATATTCAGGAGACTAGATTTACAAGTGCAGATTTCTTACGTACATGTATTACATTATAGTGAAATCTGGCCTTTTAGGGTACCCATTGCCCGAATAGTGAACATTGTACCCAATGGGTCATTTTTCAACCTTCAATCCTTCCCACCTTTTGTAGTCTCTTATGTCCCACTACTTCTAAGAACTGTTTCAGTTCTTAGAAAAACACCAAATGATAGAACCTGCACTCAATCCCAGTTCTTTGACTGCAAATTCTGGGCCCTCCTTGCCCCAAGAGCAATGGTGTAATTTATTCAAGAGAGTTGATCATAATAAAATAGTCATCTTTATTGGATCAAGACTGCATAAAATAAACTCTTAAAATTTGATGATATTTTTAGTTCTTTACACATTTCTGTTTCTCTCTGTATAGTTTTTGATTTCTTTGTCTATTGTTTTTTGGTTTCAGCACATGACGTGGAAATCTCCATGTCATCTCCTGTTGGAGGAAGATCTAGGGAAAGACAGAAAGGCAAATCAGAAGTTGAATCACCAAGTTCTTGAAGTACAGACTTGAGAGATGATTGATGCTAAGTGAAAAGACCTTTATGATGTGATGATTTCTTTTCAAAGAAAAGATAGGATCCTTAAAGTAAATCCATGGAAGAAAAACAGGGTTTTTCTGTTGTTGTTTTTTTAGTATCATTTCATATCATTCACAAAACCTCATGGTATCAAAAATGAAAAGTCTCTCAAGCACACAGCAAAACCACTTTCTGCTGTCTAGGAAAACCAAATGTAACTTTTATGAGAAATCATGAACCATTTCAGGGAACTAGTCACTGCTTACACTGTCCTCAGGAAGGTCAGGGGCATAATCTTCTTGTTGCATGCATGTGTAATGGGGAAATTCGGTAGTTTTTCTGAGTCATAATTGATTGCAATGGTGATGACAATAGCTACAACCTTGAGTGTGAGAATTTGTCCCTGAAGGTCAGTTATTACTGAGGTTACATTGGGTACTGTCTTCTTGTTTTCATTATGCAAAACAAATAACTAAGAAATCAATTACAGCTGTCTTTTAAGATTTAATAACTTGAATTAAATATGTTCATAAACCAGCTATAAAACTAGTACCAGTGTTGACTTGGGCTACAAGGAACTTAGTGTGGAAGTCTGGATAATATGTAAAGTATCATGGTTATATAACTAAGGAAATTCTCTGCCAATCAGATTAAATGTGTGCTTGTTTATTTAACAATCACCTGCCAGGCACCCACTCCGTATGGGTCCTGTTCTCAGTGCCAGGGATATTGGGTGAAGAAGAAGGGCAACATTTCTGCTTTCATGAAGTTTTCCTTCTAGAAGGAGAAGACAGAAAATAAACTAAGTTTGATCATTTTAGATGCCATTTTGTAGTGATAGCGAGCACTTAGCATGATGGTGATGATTTGAATGTGCCACTACCTTAGTTTTGCTCATGATTTAGCTACAGTGCTGTGACTCTGCAGGTCAAAAGAGCTGCCAGCTATTAGAGAATTTTCCTTTGCTGCAGTTAAAGATAAAATCGGACAGTTGAAGTAGAGAATTTTTTTTTAAATCATTTCCCAGGTCGGGTATATGGCTTCTTTCTTAAATGCAATTAATTAGCATGAATTTTAAGACAGATGCTTTAGTTTCCTTTGATAGTCTCTAGTTTCTGTTATGAATCCATAGATCCTTAGAACATAATATTTAACCAATTTCTAAAGCCTGAAGGGCTTATGGGAAATTTATGAGAGCTACGTAGTAAACCAAAATAGTGTTAAAATGTCAAAGAAACTTGACTGCTATTTTAAATTGACTCGAGATGATGTTACATGGTTAAGATTTTAATTTTTTTCAAAATTTACCTGGGATGAAAACAATTATTAGCAGCATATCTTTGGTAATATCACACTATAATATTCTGCAGGGACCAGGTGTGGTGGCTCATGCCTGTAATTCCAGCACTTTTGGAGGCCAGGGCAAGAGGATCTTGTGAGTCCAGGAGTTGGAGGCTGCAGTGAGTGATGAATGTGCCGCTATACTCCAGCCTAGATGACAAAGTAAGACCCTGACTCAAAAAAAAAGAAAAGAAAAAGAAAAATTCTGCAGTAAGGCCTTGCTGTTACAGGGTTTTTGGCACAGGAGAGTAGAAGACATATTGAATGTAAAACAAGGAAAAAAGTACAAATAGTTCTGTTTTTCAAAAAATCTGGTACATTTGATGATGTCAAATTTATAAGAAATAATTTAATCCATATTAATTTTATATGAATTAATTTGATAAGAATTAATTTAATCCATATTTTAGAAAGTCTACTCCCCCCCGCCAAGAAAATAAAATAAACTCTGCTTGAAGATAGACTCCTTCAAGAAGGTTTCCTCTTTTATCCATTCTTCTATTTTCTAGATGTAAAAAGGAGTTTCAGGGTCATAACATTTTAACTATATAATATGTTTTGAGGTTTCCAAGTTTTTGTTTTCAAGTTATGACTAGTTTATACAGTTCCACGGCTGTTGTATATTCAGATGACTATAAGGCAATTTACTTAAAAGGCAAAAAGAAATGCCCAACGTAAGCCTGCAAATATTTACTTCAACACTTAGTCTGTTAACGGCTCAATTCAGGTAACATGTTGTTGCATGATTAATGAAAGCCGGGTTTCTTTTAACTGTACTTAGAAGGAATACTGTTGAAATAATAAAAAACAATGACTATTATGCTTTGTTTTCTCTGAGGCTTATAGTTTTAGTAATTCACATTAGTATTACATTCCAGAGTTCCAGAGGAGGACATAAAAACTAGTGTAGAGATTATGAAAAATTACCAGAAAAAGAAAAGGAGAATGAGAAAGGGAGAGAGGGAAAGCGGGAGAGAGGGAGAAAGAGGGGAAGGGAAGATCAACAGCCTGGATTCGTGGTTTGGACTCCTTGCTTACTAACTCATTAATTTCATTCATTCATTCTTTCCCAATATTAGCTTGCTAGTGGTAAGACTTTGCCAAATAACCTCTTAGCACAGGCTCTAGGAAAATAAAATAAAAAAGAATCCGGAAAGGATAATAATTTGGGCTGTCTCACAGTTATTGTGAGGCTTCAGCAACGTAACATATATGAGGGTGCTTTGGAAAAATTCTGTACAGAAGAAAGTTCTTTACAGATACTTTTTTTTTTTTAAGCTGAAGTCTGACTGTCGCCCAGACTGAAGTACAGTGGCACTATCACAGGGGCACTATCACAGCTCACCATAGCCTCAACCTCCTGGGCTCAGGTGATCCTTCTACATCAGCCTCCCCAGTAGCTGGGACCACAGACATGTGCCACATGCCCAGCTAATTGTTTAATTTTTTTGTTGTTGAGACAAGGTCTTGCTATGTTGCCCAGGCTGATCTTGAACTCCTGGGCTCAAGCAAGCCTCCCACCTTGGCCTTCCAATGACTGGGATTACAGGAGTGAGCCACCTCACCCAGCCCAGATATTATTAATAAAAGGCACAGGCCCATTTACCATTTTATTCCTGAAACCATATTTGAAGTATTTCAAGCAGTTTCCTTTGGGGCTCTGGTCCAGTAGCACAGAGAGCAAGATGAACAACACCCTTATCTTGTGAGGAAGTTTGTGGAGTGTCTCAATGCGCACGTTGAGTGTGTTAGGGGACAGTAAGGGACAGAACAGTATCTCTTTGACTAGTGCCTACGGTGAAATAACAAAAGCAATTGTCTCACATATTTAAGACATGTTATCTCATTGTTTGGGAAGAAGCTGGGTAGATGATGCATTTTACAAGACAGGAAAAGATCAAGGAGGCAGATGCCTTGAATTCAAGGCTTATATATATAAAGCCTTTCTGAATGTTTACAGACCTGAGTCAAATAATTATGGCAGCTTTGTTCCATTAATTGAGCCGTTGGTGTGTGTCATCACTGTGATTAAATTCCTAAACCATTTAATTCTCACCATAACTACATGAGGTGGACAATAATCCCCCATTTTGCAGTTGAAAGAAGTACCTTTGAGGATTTAAGCATCTTCTTTAATAAGTTTACATATCCAGTAAGTGGCAGAAACCAGATTCAAGTCCAGGTCTTCAGGCCTTGAGTCCCTACCTCCAACTCTCCAGGAGTCCCTCTACGGCTTGCCCGTCTCCAGCTACATAGGAGAAAAGGGCACCGGGCTCAGAGCTCTCCGGTAAAGTCAGCTGTTGGCTCTGAGGACATGGGAGTCGATGGGCCCTTCTTTCCCCATCCCTATTTCCGGTAGCCCTTCTACCGAGTGCTGTGGTCCTCCTCACCTCTTGTGATAGTGGCCTCGTCCTGGGGGACAGCTCTCCGTCTAGTTAGGTCAGTCTACCTCCTGCTCCTCAGGATGTTCTCTTGGTTCCAGCAGTCAGTGAATGCTTCTCAGGAGTTAATTGAGGAGCTGGGAAGTGGAGGCTTTCAATAAAGGCAAAGATGCAGGAAAAGGAGTATAGTAAGGAGGCTGGGAGAGAAGAATAGATTTAGTGAATATTAAGTGCCTACCGTATGAGATCATGTCTTAAGTGCTGGGACAAAATAGTAAGCAAAAGGCAAGGTATTTCTCAGACAGCATACAGACCAGTAGGATGGGAGGAAGCTGGTGTTAAATAAGAAGCCACATCAATGAATGTAAAATTTAAAATTATGATGTTTTATGACAAATAATAAGGGAAAGAAAATATAATTTAATAAAGGGAGGAGCGTTGTTTCAGAAAAGGCCTCTTTGAGAAAATGATGTTTGAAAATAACATGTTGAGCCAGGCTCGGTGGCTCAGCCTGTAATCCCGCGCCTTTGGGAGGCTGAGGTG
>NW_007248541.1:231487-261368 GCF_000164805.1 Carlito syrichta | reverse complement strand
GCACTCCAGTCTGAGCGACAGAGTGAGACTCCAACTCAAAAAAAAAAAAAAGAAAATAACATGTTGATAAACTATGTTTGAATGCTGAATATGTGTATATTGATAATTCTAAAATAATACAATTATTAGCCTTTGAAAGTTTTAGTTGATAGTAGAAAATATATTTATTTATTACATATGCATAGTTTTCCTACCATTTAAAAAAATAAATTGCCACTGTAAGTGAGGGATTTCTTTTTCTTCCATCTTCCCACTAACCAAGGTTTAACTATTTCTACATATATAATACAAATTGTCTTCTCCCCATTCAATGTATCTGTTTTAATATTAACACTACAGTATATGGGTTACATCTCATTTCTAAAGATTATTTCTGTAACCACATAGTGTTTTATGTCCAATAAAATGTTATTTATATACTTGGTTCACAACACACCTAATTTTTCATAAGAGAAAAAACATTGATGAAATGTTGGCAACCTTTAATAGTGACAAAATGAAACAATTAGAATTCTTTTTTTAAAAAAATAAAATAGAGCCGGGCTCGGTGGCTCAGCCTGTAATCCCACGCCTTTGGGAGGCTGAGGTGAGTGGAGTGCCTGAGCCCGCAGGTTCGTGACCCGCCTGGGCAACTTGGCGAGACCTCATCTCTATGATAAATCCAAAATTAGCCGGGCGTGGTAGCGCGCGCCTATAGTTCCGGCTACTCGGAAGGCTGAGGCGGGAGGATCGACGGAGCACAGCAGGTCGAGGCCGGCCACCGCACTCTAGTCTGGGCGACAGAGTGAGACTCCAACTCAAAAAAAAATTAAATAAATAAAATAAAATAAAATAGATACTTCCCTCCCTACCTTTTGAACGTGAATTATCACTGGTTTTCTATTGACAGTTACTCCTTAAGTAGCTTACATTACGAATAGAGTTATCTTAATTAGTGAGAAAGAATATTGATCAAAATCTTTTGCATTCCATCTTTACCTCTGTGCAAGAGCTTCATGTGAAATTGTATAGGCATATTTCAAAATGCATAAGTAGGCAGGACATAGTGGCTCAAGCCTGTACTTTGGGACACAGAGGCAAGAGGATTTCTTGAGTCCAGGGATTCGAGACCAGTCTGAAGAAATTGGTGAGACCTCATCTATACAACAAATCAAAAAATTAGCTGGGTGTGGTGGTATGCACCTGTAATTCCATCTACTTGAAGTCTGGGGCAAAATGATCACTTCAACCCAGCAGATTAAGGCTGTAGTGCCGTGAGTGTGCCACTGTACATCAGCCTGGTTGACAGAGTGAGACTCTGTCACACACACAAAAAAAGTATAAGTAATATACTCTTAAAAAAAAAAAAAAAGGAGTATAAGTAATATCTGCAGGGAATTCCACAATTATCAAGGCTTTAAAAGGACAATTTTTTTAATTGCTGAATAAGAGGGAAGTCTGTTAACTATTATAAATATCATATTTCCTCCATTCTAACACTTCTTTGTTATAGTTTATAGTTTATGTTATCTGAATCCAGGATTTTTTTTTTTTTTTTTTAGGGAGACTCAGGGTCTCCATGGATGCCCAGCTTCAAGTAGCTGGAATTACAGGTGGGTGCTACCGCATCCAGTGTTTGAATCTGGATTTATTTTATGATCATTGTTTATGATTAATGCTAGAGGCAAAAAAAGTTAAAATCTTTCTTAAATTGATGAGACAACATACAATTAATGGCATTTTAGAATTGGCATCGTGTGGCATGATCTATATCAAGCATATCCAACTCGCATCCTGCGGGCTTCACGTGGCCCAGGATAGCTAGTAATGAAGCCCCACAAAATCTTTTATAACATCATGTGCTTTTTAGCATTTATTTTCATTGTGACCCCATGCATAGTTCCATTTTTGAAGTTCATAGTCACACCTTATTCATGATATCACTTTTTGGCAGCACATACATTTGTGAACAGCTGTTTGCAATTATGAGCAAAATTCAAAGTATTTCTGATGAGTACCTTGAGAACACTAAGAATGTGACCACTTCTACTGAACCAGACAAGGATAGATTAGTTTTACAAAAACAAGGTCAGATTTCCCACTAGTTGTATATTGTTCTCATTTTTCTAAACTTTATAATACAAAATATTATATATCTTGTTATATATAATATAATACAGTTATATAATAACTGTATTATATATAATTTATGTGTGGCCCAAGACAACTCCTCTTTACTCAGTGCAGCCTGGGGAAGCCAAAAGGTTGGACACTCCTGGTTTACATATTATTGTCAGCTGCAAGCCTTGATTCATCCGCCTGGTATATAGAAAATGAAATACCATTAAATTTTAATATCCGACTTACCCTGGATCTTCTCCCCAGGGTGTGATCGCTTGACCTGTCCCTCATACTCCATTTTTCCATGATTCCTAAGATATATATTTTTAAATTTTTATTAATCAATATTTTTAATTATGGTTTTGTGGGGTACAGTTAAGGGTTAGGTGTACAATTACGTTTCATATTCCTAAGATATTTACAGATAAAATAATATATCTGATTTCCTTCAAAGTAATTTGAAGGGAAGGACTGCTAAAGTGGGAGAGGATATAGATAAAACAAGATTAGACAAGAATTGATCATTATTACAACCTAATGATAGTTACACGGGAGTTTGTTAGAATATTCTTTTTTATGTTTGAAATATTCCACAACGAAAGGTATTTGAGAGAGCATGAATACAAAATAATATTATTTTTCTCTTGTTTTATCTTGTAGAGATGAGGTCTCTCTGTGTTGCCCAGTAAGCTCCTGGTCTCAAGTGGTTCTTCTGCCTCGGCCTCCCAAGGTGCTAGTATTATAGGCATGAGCCACAGCACCTGGCCTAGTATTTATATAATAAAAACACATACAAAGGAAAGCATATGTACCAAGTGCACTAGAATGGTTGCTATTTGTGGATATGTAGATAAAAATGGAAAAAGGGAATAAAATAAAAATGAATGAATGAATGAAACAGGAGGAAGAGCAAATATTGATTGTGCTTATTTTAAAGTCTTAATTGGTTGTTCTAATATTTTTGCTTGATATGTTGTGTGTTATTCAGCGTGTTTTTTCTTTTTCCACTGGTTCTAACTCAGGTATTTTAAACTGTGAGCTGCTATTCCTCTGAGTTGTCTGGTACCAGAGTAAGTTACTAAGGCTCAGGCCCTAGTTTCTGACGTCCTTGTAACTTTAAGAAGAGTTAGGAGCCAGGCTCAGTGGCTCAGCCTGTAATCCCATGCCTTTGGGAGGCTGAGGTGAGTGGATTGCCTGAGCCCGTGGGTTCGAGACCCGCCTGGGCAGCTAGACCTCATCTCTACAATAAATCAAAAAAATCAGCCGGGAGTGGTAGCGCATGCCTGTAATTCCGGCTACTTGGAAGGCTGAAGTGGAAGGATCGCCAGAGCCCAGCAGGTCAAGGCTGCGGTGGCTGCGAGCGGCCACTGCACTCCAGTCTGGGCAACAGAGTGAGACTCCAACTCAAAAAAAAAAAAAAAGAAGAGTTAGGAGATGAGCCTCAGGAGTCCTTTAGGTTCAGACTGTACTATTGTCCCTCCACCAGGTGTGACTCTGCTAGGAATCTCCTCTAAAGCCTTTGTCAGGAGGTGACAGTCCTCTTCATACGAGATCCACCATTTGTAATTCGGGTTTAGTGGGAGGGCTAGAGGAGTGATGCTCAGGGAAGCTGGTCCACCTGGCCTTTCACCTTCACCTTGTCGCGTGGGGTGTTGCTGCTGCCTTCTGGCTCCCAGTGGTTAGGCTGCAGACCATGGTCCAAAGGAAATAGCAGAGAGAGGGCGAGCAGAACCACACTCCTTACCTGTCACTCTACCTCTGTGTGACTCCCCACCCAAAGTGTATGTGGCCGTTCGTCTCTCCAGGGCTTTCTCAGAGTTTTCAAGACTAATGTATCTTTCTCTCTTCTGTACTTGCCCCAGGGATGATTCCCCCAGGAGTCAGTGGCTTGTGCCTGATCAACCTCTTGTCTATACATCAGGGGGTCTTCATGGGGAATAGGTTACTGAAAGCTTTTGAGTTTTGCTGTGAGAAAATTAATCTTTTAGCAGAGTGCAGTCAAAGGAGGAAGGAAACCCAGTTACTAGTCTAGGTGAGCAGTCATTGAATTCTGGACTAGTAGTTTGTATGTTGAAATGAGAAGATATTTTTTTCTGTATAAATTATTTATTTGTTAGCTAAGCCCAAGCTTGAAGAGGCTGTGTTTCATTTTGCTTTTTTCCCCTGAAATATGTTTATTCTTTTTTTGTTCTTAGAGTGAATTTTACAAAGTAAGCACTGGAAGAATTTCAAGATGTTACAGTGAAAGAGGCAGCTAAATGAGGCCAGATTGGAGAGCAAATTGTTATTATTTAAAACGTATGGACCACCTTGAATATGCCAAGTGTTATTTAAGCAAGTGCAGAAACTTGATTCCTTCCACTTAATAGCTAATGTTTTCAGAAAATATATACCACATTTCTGCATGTCTTCCTCCATATACTGCCAATACTTAAACTTGTTTAGTTTGAAGAATTTCCTCTTATTTTCTTTTTCTCAATTTTTTAAAAGAGTCCTTTCCCCTCTTTTTTTTTTTTTTTTAAAGACTGTGAAGAAACATTGTTGTATATGTTCATATTATTGGCTTGAGAGTATTGTCTTTACCTTGTGGTTTTTCTAAAAGCAAGTTGGTTGGAATGTTTATTGTTCCTTTGCAACTCTTCAGTGTGTGTTCCTCTCCACAGGATGGTAACTGACTGTTCTCCATTTTTATTTCAGACTAAAATCAAGAAAATCAGTTTGAACCACAGCATGTGAGATCTATGTTAACAATAACATATGAAAAGTGTTTACTTTTAAGTAAGACAAATAAAATGCTGTATTTATTTATTTTTCCTGTTTCTCTGCCTATCATTCTGCCAAAAATTATATGCAAAAGAATTTGGTGAGATGCAGTAAGAATTCCCATAAAATGCTGATGGGGACATAACTTCCGCTGGCCATAAAGGATACTTTCAGACACAGATGCCGCTGCTCCCCACACCTCCCCTATGTATCCATGTACTCACACTTTAGTATGCATCACAATCACCCAGAGTTTGTTAAAACAGGATTACTGGGCTCCACCTCTAGAGTTTCTGATTCAGTAAATCTGGGGCAAGGCCTGAAAATTTGCATTTCTAACAAGTTCCTAGGTCACAGCGATACTACTGCTAGTCCTGGGGCCAACTTTGAGAACACTACCATATACAGTGGTTCTCAGCTTAGCTGCACCCAGGGATCTTAAAAAGAAGACTGTTCGGCTGGGCTCGGTGACTCAGCCTGTAATCCCAGCACTTTGGGAGGTCGAGGTGAGTGGATTGCCTGAGCCCGCGGGTTCGAGATCTGCCTGGCCAACTTGGCGAGACCTCATCTCTACAATAAATAAAAAATTAGCCGGGCGTGGTAGCACGTGCCTGTAGTTCCAGCTGCTTGGAAGACTGAGGTGGAAGGATCGCCGGAGCCCAGCAGGTCGAGGCTGCAGTGGCTGGGAGCGGCCACTGCACTCCAGTCTGGGTGACAGAGTGAGACTCCAACTCAAAAAAAAAAAAAAAAAAGACTGTTCTCAAAAATTACCAGCACACAAGTCTATCCCCATGGATTCTGATTTAGTTGACTAGGAATGGGACCTGGATATCTATATTTTATAAAAGATCTTCAGCAGGTTCTAAGTATCGAGAGGCGCTCCTTTTTTTTTTTTTTTTAACCTTTTAGGATTTACTTTTTATAGAGAAGCACTTCTTTATACCCATTTTCCACTTAGCACCCAGAGAAACTCTCATAGTTGCTGTTCTACTTGCCTTCAATGCTAAGCTATTATTAGGATATTTTTATTTAGATTTGTATGCCCATTGGTCTTGGTCAACAACAAAATATAAGCCATTACGTCTTTTTATTTTTATATTTTAGAGACAAATCTCACTATGTTACCCGGACTGGTCTTAAACTCCTGGGCTTAAGGGATCCTCTCACCTCAGCTTCTCAAGTTGCTGTGATTACAGGGGTAAGCAACCACATCATTAAGTATTTATCCTCTCCCTTACTGTTACTGTTTCTCCACAAGTGCTTCCACCTAACCCACTTCTCCTCCCTCTTCTCTTTTCTCCCTTCTCCCTCTCACATCTTCCCATTGCTTCTTTTAGGCCTCTCTGCCAAGTGGTTAACAACCATCACTTCTACACTTTTAGCCTTTCTTCCAACTTCTCTCTTCATCTCCTAGCCTTCCTGGAAGCCTTGTTCCTTCTGAAGACAAGGCTTCCCTTGCAGCCCCTTCAAATGCAGGCCACTCGACTTCCCACACTCCCTGGGTAATGGGATCTGGAAACCACTTTGCAGTCCTCTTCCCACCTCACTACAGCTTCCATACATGTATTTACTCCTCAGTCCTTATATAAATTTCCCGAATCTTTCAGGTTTGATGCTATCTGGCTCTGCCATCTCTGTTGCTAATGTCCTCCAACCTCCGTGTCTCTCCATTCTTGGACATCTGGCTTCTCATCTTTCCTTCAACACAATTCCCTGCCATCCTCCCAGGAGACATCTGCATTCACATGAGTGACCCACCAGCACCCTGCCATCTTTTTTCTTCTATCTCCTTATCTACTCTGGGCTTCTGTTTTACTCCACTTCCCCACCCAATCTCATGTCATGCCCTGGGCCTTTTCCATCAGGGTGAAATTCCAGGGAAGAGCATTCCAGGCCATTCTGATGCAAAACCTGGCTTGGAGTACTCAAAACACTGAAACAAGGCCAGAGGAGTTAGACTCCCGGAAGTGAAGGGGAGAGTAAAGAGAAGGAGGTCAGAGAGGACAATGGGGCAGGACCGTGTAGGCCTGAGACCATGGAAAACTCAGTTTCTAAGTCCCACGAAGTCAGTGCAGAGTGTGGCAGAAGAGTGAGGTTATCTGATTGACATTCTTAAGGGTTCCCCCGATGTCGGTGAAGAACAGATTGTGGGAGGCTGGGACACCAGAGAGGCTAGTGCAGTCATCCACTCTGTGAACCACTAGCCTCCGTTGTTCCAACCCAGCCTCTGTAATCTGACACCACGGTCACCAGAAGTCCATCCGAATTTAATCAACATTTTTAGAGGAAGGCACTACACTTGGGTACAGAACTGAGAATGCATTACTATTAAATACTATTTAATCAAGAGATTAAATCGCATATAATTTTAAATCTTATATCCCACAAAATTGATGAACTGAACTTTATGTCACACTCGTGTATCTAGTATGTAACATGATGAAATTTCAAAGGCCTATTTCAATAAATTAAAATTTCCTTTTTTTGAGGGAAAAATAGTCTATCATAAAGAGAGACTCTGTGGCTTTCTACATAGAGGTCAGAAGTGGGTAAGATATGGCCCTGAGTTCCCTCAATTGCTTTTCTTAGATACCTCAACTTTTACCCTTAACATTTTAATTCTTAAGCCAGGGATCCGTAACACTATGATGTTTTCTCAGATACTCAGGTTTTACTGTGAACAAGTTTCAGATGCCTTCAGAATAGGTTTTGTGCCTTATGTGAGAGTCAACTTCCTATCAAAGCATGATTGACAACATGATTCCACAACATGTCTCTAGAATCTTAAAAACATTGATAACCTTTGGCAATTTGGGCAGAGTAAACATAGGGTCAGAAGCAGGAACCCATGCCAAGTCCCTTCAGTCTATTTCACTCCTTCATTAAGAGAAGATGGAGAGGGAAATGGCTTCCCATGTTCTCATTAGGCACAGACCAATGCATAGTGATCTTGAAATTCAGTTCTCCCTAGAGCAGTAATTCCCATTGAGGGCAAGTCTAGGAATGTTGGGAGGAGAGATGTTGACGTATTTATTTACGTACACATTCTAGACTATTTTTGTTAGTATCTTTGTGACACTATTCATTGTGTTTTGTTTTCATACTTACATGAATGCAGAAGGTCTGGGTGTGGTTTGGCTGGCATGAATGGGCAGAGTAGCATGCAGGATATGTATAAACCACAGCTGATAATTTTCTTTAATTAAGACAGGTGTAATCTGGCTCCTGTGTGGAAACTGGGTACACAAAAAGATAGAAGTGCGGTGGGGTAGTGGAAAGAGCAAAAGACTTGAGGTCAGAGAATGCAGAAAGAAGTTTTTGCTGACTAGTCTTGTGACTTTGGGCAATTTACTTAGTTTGTCTGAGCCTCCATTTTCTTACTTGTCAAGTGGGGATCAGAGTGTCTGTTTTACTTTCCTCACAGGGTCACTGTGATGATCAGATGATTTGATGTGTTGAAAGAGCTTTGACAGCAGTAAAATGCAAGGTGTTCTTGAGGATGGAGTGTGGTATGATCTTGAGCTTTAAGGGGAATATTAAGCTAAACTGACATGATATTTGTGAAGTAGACATTTTAGAAAGAATAAATATAAATGTAAAAATGGTTGGGATAAATTATAGTTTTGAAATTATAAAATGTTTGAGTAAAGATGAATAAAAATAGCAGACACAAGACTAAGAAGTACCTTTGATTTTGAAGATATGTTCTTTCACTTTTTAACGTATAGCAATAGTTAACATGTAACATTTTAATGCATAACACTAGATAAACAACATCAAATATTTTTCTATTCAAATAAAAGCACATAGCCCTTTTGTAAACTAGTTTACTTTTATAATAATGATTATTTGCTTTTTTAGAAATTAGATTATAGCTGCAGGAATGGTTTAAATATTTTACTCTACCTAAGCGTGAATACTCATTCATGTTTTACTTTTTGAAAATACCCTTGCCTGAGCCCGTGGTTCGAAACCCACCTGGGCAACTTGGCGAGACCTCATCTCTACAATAAATCAAAAATTAGCCAGGCGTGGTAGTGCGCGCCTGTAGTTCCAGCTACCTGGAAGGCTGAGGCGGAAGGATCGCCGGAGCCCAGCAGGTCGAGGCTGCGGTGGCCGGGAGCAGCCACTGCACTCCAGTCTGGGCAACGGAGTGAGACTCCAACTCAGAAAAAAAAAAAAAAAGAAAAAAAGAAAATACCCTCAAAATTTCCACATGGTGTACATAAGAGCGTGTAAATTGTATGGAGTATCTGAATTTCTGGAAATCTCATGGGTCAAGGCCCTCACAGTCTCATATGTGTATGATCCCTTTAGTCCTCAGGTCAAAAATCCTCCAATCATAGTCTCACTTTTTAGTAAGGGATAAGTATGTTCTGCATATCTCCCAAATGCGATTTCCAGTAGTCCTTTGCTCCTCATGTTCAGGACTCATAAAACCCATTACTTTTTTCATACACACCAATTCTCAAATTTGGCCTTTCTTTCACCATCTCCAAAATCATCTTAATATGTGTTTGTTTATCTTCTGTCTGGATGCTTTCTGATCTTAGATATCACCATCAGTATGATATTCTGTGTTCACACTTCAGTCTTCAAAGTGGTTCAAAATTATTCATTCTTTTTTTCTGATTTCTACTCATTTACCTTCTCTTTGAACTAAATCTGCCCTTGGTTTGTTTTGTCCCCAGAACAAACAAATGAGTGTCCTGCTCATTTTAGGTTTTCAGTGCATGTTTGTTGAATCCAATTGAACACTTTTTTTTTTATCAAGCTTACAGCATAAACTGGGTACTCTGTGAGCAAACATAAATGTATCTACCCCTGTTTAGATAAAACATGGATTTAGAGTTTACAGTCTGAATCCAGGAAAACAAACCCACCTTGGTGAAACTAAAGAGCAATTCTGTGGGATGGTGAAAAGCTTAACCACATTTCTTCAACCCAGGAAGCAGGAGAACATTCTAGACTCATTCTCTAGATAATTGGAAAGATTGTCCAAATCCCAGGAGACCAGTTAGTGTTTGGAGAGGTTTTCAGAGGTTAATTGGTGCTAGGAAGGGATGAATTTGGCCAAAGAAGGATCTATGATTGGGAGACGAGTCATTTTCAGAAGGGAAAAGTAACAGTTGGCAAGGCTGGAGGGGGTGGAATGGAAGACTGAAGTGTCAAAGAAATCAAATAGGAGATCGTACAAGAATATACATGAAAGGACATAACATGGAGTCAATATACTCAATGAGGCAACCATTTAACATTGCTTAGAACTGTCATATTTTCTAGCAGTACACTTTACCCTCTAATCACTAGCCAAGGACAGAACAAGTTTCTCAGAGGTAGCTATTGATAATTGCTTTACAACCCCCTTGCCACCTTGCTTCGTAAACAAGTTAACCTAATCAGCTCTTCATGACCTTCATGACACATACCCCATCAACATGACAATTTTCATGTGACTAATGCACCCATCTACCTGCTGTCCATCACCTGATGTCAGTACCTGTGTGTACCTGCCCTCCATGATGACGTGGAGCAGACCACCACCCAACCACCTTAATGACCTGTCCCCATCAAGGGGAATGTTTAAAAGCATTCAACTTTGAGCAGCCATTTGCCATTGCTTTACTAGACCCTGGTGTGGCCATGTACTCTTTGAGCTATGGTTGCCATCATGTACCTAAGCTTTGGCCCCCTCTCCAGCCTTGGAGAGGTGAATCTTCTCTCTCTCTCTCTCTCTCATTTACTTTTTGGCCGTTGCTTTGCTAAGTCATGATCTAACCATGTGATTCCTTGAGCCATGGTCACCATGTTTCCTAGGTTTTGCCCCCTCCTCTACCTTGGAGATTGGGGAGATTAATCTTCTCTCTCTCTCTGTCTCTATAATTCACATTTTAAATAAAGTATATTTTCTAACTTCTGTGCAATTCTTTGCATCTTTCACATGGCACCAGATTGCACAACCCCACTCCAGTGGGTCTAACCTAATATTTTGGAGGCCTTGCTGGGATATACATCTTAACCTGCACTTAACACTTCCTGCAGGAATATTTTTGTCAGTTTATTCACCATATCATTCTATTTCTAGTAGCTAGAACAGCATCTGGCATGTAACAGATGCTCCATAAAATTTGTCAGGTGAATATATAAATGAACAATAGATGGTCAATGTGTCAAATATGGCAGGGAATTTGAAAAGCTCAGGGCTCAAGCAGGTTCATACAAACGTTATGGCAAGTGCTAGGTGCTGGGAGAACAAACAAGTGGAAACTGACTCTACCTTTTGAGAAACTTGTTGGGTTCTCCCAGAAAATATCATTGTTCATTCCCATCTCCCAGATTCCCATCAAAATGATCAAATGCACAGATGAGTAGGGAGAATCCAAGTCGGCACTGTCTACATGCCAGAAATCTAAAGTTATTTTTCTGGAGCGTATGTAGTTGGATGGTTGGTTCTGTATTGAAGGCCCCTGAGCATTCTCGTTTTGAAAGCATCATATATTAAGGATGTAAATAGCAAAAGACCTTCAGAGCACCTCTGGTAGGGAGGTAATGAGTAGGCAGTGGGACCATTGGTGGCACATTATCCTCCTCTTTTTCAAGCCTTTGGAAGCCTAAAGTCTCCACCCATAGACAGCATTCTTACTTCCCTTTCTATCTCTCCATCCCTGTCCTTTTGAAGACTCTTAGTGCTGTTACCTCTTTTGCTATCTTTGCTTCAGTTCAGGGAGGACAAGGGAAAGACAGGGGATGAGATCAGTAGTTAAGCACAGCCGAAGCGTTGTGGGTGTGAGGCTGTTTCCTGGGGTCCCTATGCCAACTTCTGCTTCCCAGGAGGCTGCTGATGGATGTCCCCATACTGCGTTGGGAAAAGCTGAGTGCGATTAGAGGGGAAGACCTGAATGTGCCCTAGGAGGTTATGGGAAGGTGGCAAAGGAAGCCAGAAGGTTAGCAAGGGGCTCACATCTTATTAGCATCAAAGGAAAATCTGGGTTGCAGGAACCTGGAAGCGAATTTGGTATGGTCAGGACCAAGGGACAACTCTGAGCACAGCAAAATAAACTGAGCTGTGGTCTCTGAGTCACCTCCTCTAGAAGCTCACCAGGAATTCTCCTTTTCCCTCCCAAATTCCCTTCCACTCCCATAGAGAACTAAAACAAAAGAGAATAAGAAGAAGAGTCAGAGCAGAGTCAATCTCTAGAAGCCGCCATCTATAGCCTTGAACTTCGTTGGTCCACTGATTTCCATTAAGACCCAGGAGGATTTTGACTAGAGAAGAGTTTTTTTATGGCTCATCGATGACTACTTCCTCCTACACCATTTTAGGAAGAGTATACCTTCTTTTTTGTGGGACTGTGTTTTTATTGTGTTTTCCTAGGAACTGTTCCTTGTGGTAAAACCTAATAGCCAAAGGTCACCAGGGGCAAATCAGTAATTCAATAAAGTTAAATTTATTTTATTCTTTCCCTTGTCTCCTCTCTGCCAGGTGATTGTATCAAACCAAGCATAATCAGAGGTGCACATGTGACGAACATGAGGAATAAGGATCAAGCATACCATCACTTGACGCTCTCCAGGCAACACACAGGAAGAATTGCTTTCCTGACAGAAGAGTCTGACCAGGGCCAGAATCCGAATAACCACATGTGAAATGCATTCTGTAAGGACCAGGTTTCTTCCCAAGTTCCAATTCCCTTGGCTTTTTCAGGGAAATGCTGACAAGTATCAGAATATAACGAATGTGCCTTGCAAGTAAATATATCTCTGATATATAGAAATTTGAAAGAAAATACATGAGCTGGTTTTTTTCTTTCATCTTTTTTCTTTATTTTTAAATTTTTCCCTCCCTCCCTCCTTTCTTCCCTCCCTTCTTTCTTCCTCCCTTCCCCTTCCTTCCTTTCTTTGAGACAGGATCTCACCATGTTTCCCGGGCTGGTCTTGTGAGCCACCATATCCAGCATTTTTTCCTATATGTTTATACACACAGAAAAAAGTGCAAAACCTTGAAACCAATAAAATTAAACTGAAATATGTGTCTCCATGTATATGATTGTACATTCTAATTTTATATTATTGTTCCCTTTTTATTTTTAGAAAGTCCTGACATTTAAGCTTTGTGAGAACAGCCTTTATCGTGCTTTTGTTTTGCAGTTTTGATGTTAGTAGATTTAAGTAACAAACCAAGGCCGGGCGTGGTGGCTCATGCCTATAATCCCAGCACTTTACAATAAAAAATTAAGGAAAAAAACCAAACCATTCACCCATTTGAACAAAATTTGGAGCTGTAAAAAAGAGACAGACAGCTCCTAAGGAGATCAAAGCCTCTAGAATGCCCTTCCTCTATTGTGATTTAGTGCCACCTCAGAGGGAAAAAAAACCTTTTTTAAAAGTGTTTTGTGAATATGTGGTGAATGTATGACTTACGGTTCCATTAAACTTAAACTAGGAGGAAGTTTCTACACAAAGGTTTTTAAGCAAAAAATTGTTACTATGGATTGTAAAGACAGTCACAGACTATTTCCTCCCTGTATGTGTGCCCTTTTGCAGTGTGAATTTATGGTCTTCCCATCCTGAGGCGAAGTCTGATCCTGTATCCAGTGAATCTGAACTTGACCACATGGCTTGCTTGGCCAGTGGGATATTAACGAAGGTGCCACAGCAGAGGCTTCAAAGGTGTCTGTGCTCTAGGGCTTGCTGTCTTACTGCTCTTGGAGCCTCGTGATAACCATGGTGAATGAGCCTGCTTGATGACGGGAAACACAGCGTCATGTCCCTATCACTCCAGCTGTCATATGCAACCACTAAGTCTGCGGCTGTCCTAGACCATCCAACCCCAGCTGACCCACTAGCCCCCCGTGGATGTGTGAGCCAGCCAGCAGCCATGCAGGCCCAGACCAAAAGACCTGCCTCTGGAAAGGGTGTGTTGAATTCTTTCCAACCAACCCACAGAGTCATGGAAAGTAAGTGTTTGAAATCACTGCATTCTGCTTTAGTTGATAGAGATCTTTATTGTTTCATATTGTCTCTGGTACAAGGTCTGAAGTGGGAATTGACGAGAAGTAAGATTTCCAGTTAGCAACTGGATGAGAGAACAGCTGATTATCCCAGCTTTTACTCTTTTTTTTTTTTTTTAACTGGAGTCTCTATCACCCAGACTAGAGTGCAGTGACGTGATCACAGTTCACCTCAGGCAGGTCTCCCTTTTCAACATCCTGAGTGGTTGGGACTACAGACATGTGCCACCATGCCCGGCTAATTTTTTTATTTTTTATAGAGATGAGGTCTCGTTATGTTGTCCAAACTGATTTTTAACTCCTGGTCTCAAGCTATCCTCCTCCTGCCTTGACCTCCCAAAGTACAGGGATTATAGGCATGAGCCACTGCACCGGCCCTAACTTTTATTCTGCATGGTGTACTATCAATCAGTGTTTGCTAAAGGAACAGTTTGTGTCTATTGCCTTTCCATTCAACAACAGGTTATTTATTGATTTGTGGTCTCACTCTGTCACCCAGGCTGGAGTGCAGTGGCATGACCATGGCTCTCACAGCAACCCTGACTTCCTGGGTTCAGGTGATCCTTTCACTTCAGCCTCCTGAGTAGCTAGGACTACTGGCTTACACCACCGTGACTGGCTAATTTTTAAAAATTGTTTGTAGAAATGAGGTCTCACAATGTTGCCCAGGCTGGTCTTGAACTCCTGGGCTCAAGCAATTCTCTTACCTCGGCCTCCCAAAGTGCTAACATTATAGGCATGCACCATCGTGCCTGGCACAGGCTACTTTTTAAACAGAAAAATTACCATTCTGAGCCGGGCTCGGTGGCTCAGCCTGTAATCTCAGCACTTTGGGAGGCTGAGGTGAGTGGATTGCACGAGCCCGCGGGTTCCAGACCCGCCTGGGCAACTTGGCGAGACCTCATCTCTACAATAAATTAAAAATCAGCCGGGCGTGGTAGCGTGCGCCTGTAGTTCCGGCTACTTGGAAGACTGGGGTGGAAGGATCGCCGGAGCCCAGCAGGTCAAGGCTGCGGTAGCTGGGAGCGGCCACTGCACTCCAGTCTGGGCGACAGAGTGAGACTCCAACTCAAAAAAAAAAAAATTACCATTCTGAGTTATAACCATCATCCACTCATCACTCAGTCACTCATTCCCTCTATGCAATAGCTCTCAGGGTTATTCTGGGAGACCATAGTTACAGTCCATGGCTATAAACCCAGTGAATGTAGCGTTTGTCTCTATGCTGTCTTTTTCTCCCCTGCCAATTCGAAGCCCATTACAATCTGGTTTCTGCTCTACCATGCCAAGAAAAGCCTTCTCACGAGGGTCACAAAGAACCCTGTATTGCTCAATTCAGTGGATACTTCCCAATTTCTATTTAAACCTCTTAGCATATGACACTATTGATCAATCCCTCTTTGAAGAATGTTCCTCCTTCAGCTTCTGCTATACCACTGTCTTCTGGTTTTCTTCCTACTGCTCTGACCACTGTGCAGTCTCCTTTGAAGGCTCTTTGGTGTCTCTCCATTTTTAAATACTGGAATTCCTTCAGGTTTTGTTCTGGGTCTTCTTCTGTTCTAACTCTCCGTACTCTTCCTGGGCAATCTTCTCAGGCACCTACCTCCATCTCAATATATCCCAAATGGAAGACTGAATCTTTTTTCCTCCCCCACCCCATCCTGTTTTCTGCTACCCTCATCCTCCAGCTCTTTCTGTGTCCCAGTGCAGTGCCTGGAACTGCCATCTACCTGGTTACCCAGGAAAGAACTCAGGCATCAATCATCTTTGACTTCCCCTGTCCTCTGTTGCCTTCCTCAGTTAATTTCCAAGTCATGTCTGTTCTACCCTCTTAATAGTTCTTGAAAAAATTCAGTTTAGTCTTCATCCACACAGCTGCATTACCATTACACACCCCCAAAGGCTGTCATCTCCTTTTGCCTAAATTGGGAAACAGCTTTATACCTGGTCCCCTTGTCCTCTATTTTCCATACAGCCAACAGAAGTACCTTCTTGGAAAGCAAACTGGCTGTGGACTTTCCTTATGTTAATGGCTTTCCGCTTCCTTTTGTATAAACACCCATAGAGTTCATCATTTATTTGATCTTGCTCTGTCACTCAGGCTGGAGTGCATCAGCATGATCATAGCTCACTGCACACTCAAACACCTAGGCTCAAGCAATCCTCCCACCTCAGTCTTCTCAGTAGCTGGAATTACAGGTACATGCCATCACAACTGGCTATTTTTTAAAATTTATTGTAGAGATGGGGTCTCACTATGTTGCCCAGGCTGATATCGAATACCTGACCTCAAGCATTCCTCCTGCCTTGGCCTCCCAAAGTGCTGGGATTACAAATGTGAGCCACTGCACATGCACATGGTCAGTTCATAATTTGAATTAGGGGAATTCCATAATGTGCCTAACTCTTTAACCTTATTTCTTCATTACTAGCCAATCTGATTTCTTTTGTTCTTCGTTAGTGTTCTCTTCACCTCTGAGCATTTAAATGTGTAGTTCCTTCTGTCTGGAGCACTGTTCCCCACTCCTTCCTCTAATTGACTCAACTAACTGCAGTCATTCTTTCAGGAGCCAGTTTACATCACGTACTCTGGGAAACACTGTACTCTGGCTGACCCCCATCCTCCCTCAGAACCACATAGGACTTGCTAGACTTTAAAGCTCCAGCAACTACCACAGTCTCTGGCACCTATAGCCCTCGCTAAGTAGTTGTTGCATTGAATTTAATTAAATATTAGAATTGTTTTCAACTTACTTATTTCTTGGGACAAGTTAATCTGGACATCTCATTTATGAAATTATTTGATCTGTTCTTCAATCTAGTTATATTTTTAGCCTGTAAGTTATTTTAGATAATGTTTTTACTATGGTAATTGGAATTGGCATTTCTTCTTCCACATTTATTACTTTCTTGTTTTAAAATATTTTCTGTCTTTGATGTATTTAGATTGTGTGAATATGGCTGTTTTAAATGTTTTGGTAGCCATGCCAAAAAATTAAAAAGAAACAAACGAAATTCATTTTGTTTTGTTTTTCAGGTTTTTAAAAAATTTTTTGTTGATTTTTTTTTGGTTTTGTAACTTTTTATTTGCATATTTAAAACATTGTGCATTCCCATAATTAATATCATTGGAACAGAAAAATGGCACTCTGATTAAATTGCATTTTACAGACTGCAGGACACCTCGGACCAGCTTGATTTACTCTAGTTCTCACTGTAGTCCCAACCCAACTTCTTCCTTCACCCACATGCAAAATCTTTTCCTTTCCTGCCAGCCAGATAGGCAAATGGGAGAGGCAGACACAGTCCTTGTTTTCAGTAGTTCTTTAATATGAAAAGGGGCAGCACAGTCATTTAAACTTGATCCAACCTTTTTGCATCTTACAAAGTTAAACAGCTAAAAGAAGTAAGATAAGAAGGTAATGCTTGTGGAATGTACAGTGCATACGGGCGGCGCTTACCTAATTCCAATTTGCCTGCTTGCTTCTCCTGTTCTGTCTTGTCTTTGGAAGGCAGTGAATTTTTCTCTTGCATTTCTGTCTTCTTCAATTTGGACTTATCGAATGTCTTGGTCTCACCCATATCAGGTTTGTCAGACATGGTCGCAGAAAGGAGTGGAGAGAAGTATTCGAGCGAGCAGAATCCAGTCTGAGCAGTGACTAACGCTGTCGTGAAATTTGTTTTAATAATATTTTAAATTTAACCTAGTGTATTCAAATGATTATCATTTCAATCATATAATTATATAAAAAGTAAAGAGATATTTTACATTTTATTTCCTTACTAAGTTTCTGAAATCTGATGTGTAATTTACACTTTCGGCCACCTCAGCCTGGGCTGGTCATTTTCAAGTGCTAGGGCCACAGGGGGCTGGCAGCTACCATGTTGGACAGGACAGAACCTCTTGGTTCTCAAGTTCTGATCACACATCTCTCCAGCGTGTTCTGTCTCCATTTCAGGAATCCCCGTACTCCCAAATCATCTATGTCTTGAGGCCAAGGCCCAGCCTTTTGCAACCAAAATGCCAAACACTTGGCCATTGTTATTTTCACTTTGTCAGGCAGTACCTGTCCTGAAGCTATAAAGAAAAATGTTGTGAATGACTTCATCTAAAAGGGGCAGAAGGCATGGGAATGTGAGTGGGTGTATGTGGAACCTCATTTAAAATATTAGCCAGTCACATCTGTAGTAATTTCCTGAGCTTAATAATTTCTCCGCTTATTTTCTAGAGCTCTTATATATGCTGTGCAGCTTACAGTAATCATGTAGGTAGCACAGAATGTTTTTTACTCTCTTCATAGTTTTAACTTTGAATTGCCTAGAACAAATATTCTCAAATGTCTGTTTTCTTTTTTTTTGAGTTGGAGTCTCACTCTGTCACCCAGACTGGAGTGCCGTGGCACACTCCCGGCCACCGCAGCCTCGACCTGCTGGGCTCCAGTGATCCTTCTGCCTTAGTCTTCCAAGTAGCTGGGACTACAGGCGTGCGCTACCACACCCAGCTAATTATTTATTTATTTATTGTAGAGATGAGGTCTTGCCAAGTTGCCCACATGGGTCTCAAACCTGTGGACTCGTGCAATCCTCTCACCTCAGCCTCCCAAAGTGCTAAGATTACAGGCTAAACCACCAAGCCCGGCCTCAAATGTCTGTTTTCCAATTTGTCACACTTTCCTGAAAAACATTTTTCCAGTCTACTGGAATTTTGTATCCCCATGTTTGCTTGACATTTTTCACCCTCAAACTGTCTAGTATACACTGCAAAATTATAATTTTGTAAATTAAAAGATCACAATTGCTACTGTTTGGTGACTCCTCATTGTTGATAGTCTTTTTTTTCTTTTTGTTCAAGAAAAAAATCAGAAAAATCACTTTTGAAAATCTCTATGTATAAATATTACTAATATTCTGGATTGAGGGAAAAGATGGGTTGGGGGAATTTCTTCTCTATATATTCTTCTTATATTCAAATATGTAAAAACATGTGTTTGGTATTATGTGGCAGTCAGTAAGATCACAGAAGATGGGGGTGCAACTTGAGAGAGAGACATATGAGAGCTAGAACAAGACTGTACATGGATGATATAAATATGTGTTTGTGGGTGGTGGGTGTATGGGACAGTTCTTATGCTTTACTTGACATCAGCCAGCATGGGTGCAGGTGTAACCTGGTAGTGCCTCGCCTTAGCTGTGCTGCATGTCTCTTGTACTGTTACTTCTCTGTTCTTGCCATGTGGGATGTCCTCAGGAAGCCACCGAGACATGGTGACAGATGCACAAACCAAAAGTGCAAGAAAATAACACTCCAGGGGGCAATCTGACCTGGTGGATGAAGTCCAGGGTATAATATGAATCTATCTATCTTTCTATCTTTTAAATTAATTAATTAAGTAATTTTTAGAGATGAGGTCTTGCTATGTTGCCTAGGCTGGTCTTGAACTCCTGGGCTCAAGCAATTCTCCTGTCTTGACCTCCCAAAGCGTTGGAATTATAGGCATGAGCCATCATCCCGGTCCCTGTCTGTCTGTTTGTCTCTCTGTCTGTCTGTCTGTCTATCTCTGTTTATCTATCCATCTATCACCTCCATCCACCACCCACCCATTCTTCCTTCCCTCCATCAGCCTTCAGAAAGACAATTTTTAGTGGCGTTTACACAGTCCTCAGCCATCCCAGTTGCCTGCAGCAGTGACTAGCTTGATGTACTCATGGACTGGCTTTCCCTCCAAGTCCCCACTGCTAGTCCTCAGAGTCCTTTCCCTAAATAAACTGACTACAGACAAACCTTTGTCTCATACTCTGCCCTTGGGGCAATCCCAGGCTAATTTGGTGGGAGAGATGAATAAGTGAAAGGGAAGAACCTGGTGTGTCTCCAAAATTTGGCTTAACCATCTCCATAAACAGTGGGCTTAGAGATGGGAAATGGAGGAAGAAGAGTAGCAGTAGAGTGGGAGATGATATGTTTGGCACATACAAGGTAAGCTGGAGGGCCTGTGGGACAAATAGATGGATACTCCTCTCCTGGTTCTCAGTATGTAGAACTGCACGCTTGTCACCCTATAAGCTGCCATAGGGGCCTATGTATGATAGGCACTTAAGTATTTTGAATGGATAACTGAATAAATGAATGTCGCCAGAAGTAATTGAGAATATTGTAAAAGAGAGAAGGTTTGTGACATGGAATTCAGAAGACACGTCAAGGCTCAGGGAAGATGGCAAGTTATTAGCAAATGGATGGCAGCTAAGGTCACACTTATAAGGAGTTCACCTGGGGAGACTGTGTACAGTGAGAGAAGCAAAGCTTCAGGACAGGACACTGGGAATAGCATCATGAAAACAGACCAAGAGGAGCCCACGAAAGAATGAAAAGAAACAGCAGGAGGACAAGCTGGACAACTGGTATCCCAGAAGCCCTGTGAAACATGGTTGCTGTACCTTAGAAAGTGTACACTGAAGGTTATGGACGACACGATATGGCCACAGTGGGGTTAAGAGTGAACAGGAAGTGAGGAATAGGGGAGCAACTCTAGACTGCTCTTCAAAGTGGCTTAGTTGTGAGTGAAATGAAAAACATACTGAATTACTAGAAGGGACTAAGATGTCAAGATACTTTTTTTGTTTTGTTTTGTTTTTTAGTATGGAAGAGATACAAAGATATTTACATGTTCAAATTTTGATGTATAATAAGCTAATATTATAGAATTTGCACGGAGGAGAATAAAAACAACTACTCAGATCTGTTACTGTTCTATTACTTATTATTACTGTTCTATTCTATTAAAGGATTTAATCTATACCTGGAAAAGTCATGTGTGAAGTTTGGCTATTATGGAACTCTTGTTATAGTCTTAATTTAGAACACCCCTATCCCACTGCATCTGTTAAGTAATAAAATTATTTATGAGTTTCTTTGGTTATTAGCATCTTTTCCTTCAAGTGCTTTGCTTAGCAACTGTCAATGCTCTTAGCTGGCTGGATGCTCCCTTCTCCCAGATGGGGCCTGGCCTCTTTCATGTCTGCCCTGCCTTTGCATATGGGAGGGGGCAGAAGGTCCACATATCTGTCAACTCCCCCTCTCCTGTGGGTTTCTCAGCATTTAGAACTGCATGTTTGTCACCCCATAAGCTGCTATAGGGACCTTTATATGATAAGCACTTAAATATTTTGAATGGATAAATTAATAAATGAATGGAACCAGAAGTAATTGAGAAAGTCGTAAAAGAAAGATTTCTGATCCACTTCTCTGCCCAACTTATTACATCCTGGAGATGTCTACTGGCTATTATAGTTACAGATTTCATTCTCTTTCAATAGTTCCCCAAAAGGGGAAAACAATAAATAATGAGAACAAATACTCCACAGCAGAGGGAATGGGGGAGATAAGATAATTGTTGCATCACTCAATTTCATCTTTGTGACATTTTCTTGCTGTCAATTAATTTAAAATGGGACAGAGGCAAGCAGGCCAAACCATGCAGGTCAAGGGGTCAGAGTTGGCATAAACTTAAATATTGGACATTTATAATTCTAAGTTTCATTTTGCATAGTGTTGGGAAGAGTGGATTTCTTATAATCCCTGATATTTTTCAGAGTTTAAAAAAATCACTTTAAAATTGGTTCTCAAAATTTGGTAATAAATATTCCCACTGCACATCTGTTAAGTAATAAAATTATTTATGAGTTATGTGAAGAAAGTTTGTAACTTGCTATAGTGATACCAACCCTGATAACTTTGTAAAAATTGTTTATATTGAAACAACAAGGGTACATGCATAATGAACATTTGTATACCTAACCTTGAATTGTACCCCATATCTTTAAAATAAAAATAAATAAAAAAGAAAGAAATATATTTACAAACTCAATTTTTTATTGATATATAATATTTGTACATATTGATAGGGCACATGTGATGTTTTGTTACTTGCATACGATGTGTAATGACCAAATCAGGATTTTCAGGGTACACGTCTCCTCAAGTATTTATCAGTTATATGTGTTGGGAACATTTCCTGTCCTCTCTTTTAGCTATTTTGGAATAAACAATACATTGTTGTTAAGTATAGTCACTCTATTCTTAGAACTTATACATTCTATCTAACTGTATGTTTGTAACCATTAACCAACATCTTATTCCTCACATCTCCACAACATACACCCTTCCCATAAAAGCCAGATTTTGAGTGAAATTTTGTTAGTCAGTCTGATTTTCTAAGTGGCAAAGTGAAAGTCACTTGGAATCATGGACTCATGTTTAAATCTGGTATTCCTACTATGGGATGCAGTAACAGATGTTCTCTTGTTGGGTGAATAACAAAGGAAAATGACAATATCAAGTGTTGCCTTCATTACTAGGTATTTGAACATGGGCACATCACCTCAGAAGGTAACATGTATTGGAAATAACATAATCTTCTGAGTCAGACAAACGTGAATAGAATTCCTGACTCTACTCTGTGCTTTAATTATTCAACTTCTTTCAGCCTTTCTCTTCTGTAAAGTGTAGAGAAGAACTCCTACTTAATAATAAATAAATAAACAATAAATAATGAGAACAAATACTCCACAGCAGAGGGAATGGGGGGAGATAAGATAATTGTTGCATCACTCAATTTCATCTTTGTGACATTTTCTTGCTGTCAATTAATTTAAAATGGGACAGAGGCAAGCAGGCCAAACCATGCAGGAAAAGGGGTCAGAGTTGGCATAAACTTAAATATTGGACATATTTAAGTTTAGCATAGTGAGGATGAAAAAGATAAAAGTATGAACAATGGGTCTGTCAAACAGTAAATAGATGCTCAATCAGTGCTAGTTTTCCTCTTAGTTTCTGCACTTTTAAAATCATGATTATGATTTATTGTTTTGGTTAGTTTTTCATTTTCTTGAGACAGGATCTCATTTTGTTGCCTAGGTTGGTCTCAAACTCTTGGGCTCAAACAGTCTTTCCAACTTAGCCTTCTGAATAGCTGAGATTACACACCACTGAGTCAGGCAAGGTTTTTGTTTTTTTTTTTAATATTGGATTTAAAAAAAATAGTCTGAAGAAAATAATCTTTTAAATTTAAAACTCTTGGAAAATTGGAATTATGAAGTATCTCATTGATAAGTAGTCAAGAGGCATAGTTTAAAGAGCGTCTTACATGTAACCAGAAAAGTCTAGATTCTAGTTCTGGTTCCAGCTATGACTCTCTCTATCCCTTTGGGCATCTGTGGCAACTCACACAATGCTGGGTGAGGAAAGAAGCTTGTCCCAATTCCTAGGCAACTGTTGACAAGAGGGCGGAAAGCAAAAAGGAGAAAAGAAAGTTTAGTAACGCGGTCGGCAGGGAATTCATTTCCAGCTTTCATTCCAAACAGGAAGTGACTCTTAACGACTAAAGTAGGTTTAACACCACACACACGCTTAGTCACAGTGTGCAAAGTGATGATCTGCAGAAAGGACGCCATGACTCCAGCTCCCACACGATGCAGTGACAGAGCTCAGCACTTTACACGCACAACTAGGATTTTGCAGCCAATAACGGACAAAGCCTTTCATCCTAATCAGCTGATTAAAAACTCAGTCTTCAAAGAATGCATGTGAACAAGCTAACAGGCAAAACCAACTTTCTAAAATCACGCCCAAGGATCCCAAAGCAAGAGCTCTAATTGACTGAGGGGAGTAAGCATGCCATGAATCATGAAGAGAAACCCAACTGGGCCTGAGCTAGTTCCTTCACCTCACCAAGAATTGTATGAAAGATAATTCAGGGATGATATAAAAACATAGTCTATAACCTTCAGGTGTACATATTTATGGAGAATACATGCTGCAAATCTCATAGGGTATCATTCAGTCATTCCAACCAATTGCCTTATTTCTTTAAAAATCTTGAGTATTTTAGGTGTTGTTTTGGATATCTGAACACTAGAATTAAGGTTCTAGGCTGGGCACAGTGGCTCACACCTGAAATCGAGCACTTTGGGAGGCCGAGGAAGGAGGAATGCTTGAGCCCAGGAATTCAAGACCAGCATGGGCAACATGACAAGACCCTGTTTGTACACACACACACACAAAGTCAGATACGATGATACATTCTGTAGCCCAAGCTACTGGGGAGGCTGAAGTGGAAAGATTGCTTGAGTATCAGAGTTTGAGGCTGTAGTAAGCCTCCAGTCAGGGCGACAGAGATCTTGTCTCAAAAAACAAACAAACAAAAAACCAAAAACAAACAAACAAACAAAAAACTAACCCAATAGTCAACACCTGTTAAGGAAAACCAGGGCTTTTGCCAGCCTGTCAAGCACTTTTATATAAATGAAAGAAGCAAGCTGCTTCCTCTAAGGACATATCTTGTACCGGGGTATATGACAAGGAGAACAGAGCATGTGGATGAATTCAGTTCTGCTAGCCCTGACTGCAGGTCCTTGGGTAGTGGACACCTCATATCACTTCAATTCCTTTCGGCCTCGCCTCTCATTCCAGTCACAGCTGCAGTGATCAGTTCTATGTGGGCAATAACCAGTCTCACGCAGGTGTCACCAAATAGTGCTTCACCCACCACCCTAGGTCTCTCACTTTCTGCTTTGTGACTTTTGTAATCCCTCCATGGAAACACCCATGGGAACCTTGACTTTCACACATGTGACTTTCACACACTGAAGTGTAGGAGATGGGGGAGGGAAAGATACGGGAGGAGGGAGTCACTAATGATCATGAGGGAACCTTTGACGGATGGGAGAGAGAGATCATGGACAAATGCTCTGTCCCCTCCAGCCTCTCTGCCCATAAGGGTTCTGAGACACATTTCAGTAGGGCTGTCAAAGGCTCCCAAAGGGTGGAGTAACTGATTATCTGAAGCTTTTCCTTGGAGGGACCCACCACAAGACTTGCTTGTACAACTATATGCAGTAGTCCCCACAATAAACAATAATCCCTGACCTCATCTCCCTCAGATGATGACCTGAAGAGACTCATTTGGGCCAGGCTCAGTGGCTCACGCCTGTAATCCCAGCACTCTGGGAGATTGAGGCAGGAGGATTGTTTGAGACTGGGCGTTCGTGACAAGTCTAGGCAACATAATGAGACCTAATCTCTACAAAAAAATTTAAAAAAACTAGCTGGGCATGGTAGTACATGCCTATAGTCCCAGCTACTCAAAAGACTGAGACTGGAGGATTGCTTCAGCCCAGGAGCTTGAGGCTGCGATGAGCTTTGTGCCACTGCGTTCCAGCATGGGTGACAGAGTGAGACCCCCAACTCAAAAAAAAAAAAAAAAAAAAAAGAAAGACTCATTTGATTCTGAGTGCTTCACATGTTACCTAACCACTCAACATTTCTGAGCTCCAGCACCCTCTATGTAAAAGGGAGGTAAAAACATCTTAAAATGTATTTACATCCAAAGCACTAAATACATTTGAAATTGCTGTTTTCAAACCTCACATCCATGACTATATAAACAAATAATTGCCTTCGTAAAAAGTCATTTATAAAGACCTCAGGATTCATGATAACAGGTAGGGCATGTTTTAGACTAAGTTGCTGAATCTAGAGAAAGCTATTTTCCAAATTATCTTTATCTAGGCAGCAGGATTGTTAGGCCTGGTCTGTCTAATCTGGGCTGCATCCCTGCATCCACCTTTCCAGAAGTTTATGCCAGCTCTGACCCCTTGATCTTCAGTTTGGCCTGCTTGCCTCCGTGCATTTTAAGCACCATTCAATCTGCATGTGTCTTTGAAATGTTTAGGGCTTCAGGTGCCTAGTCAGGTGAGGCCAGCTTTGATCTGCTTCCCCTGCCCAGTCCCTAGCTGGGATCTCTTCTTGGCCGATACTTCCGTAGATACTACTCTGTGACATCAACAAGGATCTGTAATCAATTCATTACTTTATTGAACTTTCTTATTTTCAGCCTCAGACCTAGCCTCCCATTCACAGATAGCATTGACTAAAGGACTGTTTTTTTTCTATAGCATTATTAGTACATCTTTATCCCGTTATATTAAAATGTGTCACAATAGGATCAGATTATTGTCATTCACTAAAATTTATTTCCTGGCTCATTTGATGAGTATTTTCATTCCTGGAGTCAAGCCAGTGTCAGAGAAAATTGTGTTTGGCTATCTTTTTTGGTTTGTTTGTTTTTGAGTAGGAGTCTCACTCTGTTGCCCAGGCTGGAGAGCAGTGGCACCATCATGGTTCACTGCAGTCTTCCAAGTAGCTGGGACTACAGGCGCATGCCACCACACCTGGCTAATTTTTTATTTTTATTTTTTTATAGAGACAAGGTCTTGCTATGTTGCCCAGGCTGGTCTCGAACTCTTGGGCTCAAGCAATCCTTCCCCCTCAGTTTCCCAAAGTACGGGATTACAGGTGTGAGTCACTGCACAAAGTTGTGTTTGACTACTTTTTATAACACAAGATTGTCACATCATTGACTTTCCTGTCACATTTTTGGTACTATAAAGTGGGTACTGGGTGTTTAGGGACCTGGATCTAGGCTCAATTCTGCTAATGGCTGAGTGGCCCTGGATAGCAACTTAGTTTCTCTGGCCTCCAGCTTCCACTTTTATACAGTGAGGTTGTTGGATTAGATGCATCACTTTCACCAAAAGTCTATGAGTATCTCCTCTCTGCGTTTGACCCTCTGTGACCTGGGTCAGTTGCACACATTAGGGTCAGTGTATCAGTATTATCATGTCATCCTTTTTTACTTTCTCTTTCTCAATTGTCCTTTGCATTTTTTTTGTTTGTTTTGTTTTTTGAGTTGGAGTCTCATTCTGTCACCCAGACTGGAGTGCAGTGCCTGTTCCCGGCCACTGCAGCCTCGACCTGCTGGGCTCCGGCGATCCTTTCGCCTCAGCCTTCCAAGTAGCTGGAACTACAGGCGCGCGCTATCATGCCCGGCTAATTTTTTATTTATTGTAGAAATGAGGTCTCGCCAAGTTGCCTGGGCGGGTCTCGAACCCGCGGGCTCAGGCAATCCACTCACCTCGGCCCCCAAAGTGCTGGGATTACAGGCTGAGCCACGGAGCCTGGCCATCCTTTGCATTTTTAAAAAAGTCATACCAATGGTTCACTTTGAATCTCACTATAGTGTATTGTCCTGGAGCATAAAAAGTTCTTGGTCACCAACCAAGGGACAGTTTGAAAACTTAGTGTCAAAGAAGCCTTCTTTAGTCAAGGCACTGTTAACCATGCCACGTGCTTTTCCTGTGTATTTCTGCTAATGAAGTGCCATTAAACAGAAGTCTTCCAGCATGTATTCAAATGTTCTAATTTTCCATATAGTGTCGGAGCTGTGGGAATGAGACAATTCTCATTGAATGGCCTCTCTTCTTCATCTACTTCAACTGTCGAAGAATGCATTTCTCCAGCAGAGTGTCCAGCAAGAACAGAGCTGCTGCCAGAAGGAGGGACTGAGGAGGCAGCTCCTATGTCACCAGGGGAGAAGTTGATGTCTGTTAGTCTAATCTGTAGGATTAGAATACAGAGATGGTTGACTGGAGGACATGAATTAATGAGTCAGTTAAAAATGATAGACAAAGTCAGATTTTTTTTCTGACAAAATGTCTGATTTGGCAAGTTGAGTTGACAACCACCACTGACTCTCTGTATTGTTTTGCTGGGGCTGCCTGACCAAGTCCTGCAGGCTGGGTGACTGAAACAACAGAAACATGTTTCTCACAGTTCTGGAGGCTAGAAGTCCAAGATCAAAGTGTTTGCAGGTTTGGTTTCTTCTGAGACCTCTCTCCCTGGCTTACAGATGGCTACCCTCTTTTTGTGTCCTTCCTCACGTGGCTTCTTCTCTGGTAGCACATATCCTGGTATTGTTGTATTTTCTCTTCTTGTAGGGACTCTAGCCAGATTAGATTAGGGACCCACCCTAATCACCTCATTTTAACTTAATCACCTCCGTAAAGGCCCTATCTCCAAATACAGTCACATTCTGAGGTAATGGGGGGTGAGGACTTCAGCATATGAACTTTGGGGGAACACAGTTCAGTTCCTAACACTCTCCACATATTGAGAGAGCTAAATTAGCAGCTCTACTCTTTTTATGAGAATAAAGTTGTAATTAAAGAAACAGTATTTTATAAAAATTTATGTTGGAAAAGATGTATTGACTTATTTTAATTTTTCCAATCCTTTCTGAGTATCTTGGGTTACATTGGGTGGCTCAAATTGATTGGCGTTGGTCAGACTGATATTTTTTCTGCTTGTTTTATCAATTGCTGAAAGATAGAGTTAAAGGTATCAATTACTATTGGGGATGTTGCTTCTCCCTTTATTTTGCCAGTTTTTACCTCTTACATTTTTGCAGCTTTCCATTGCTTATAAATTACCTAAAGTATTTTATTATATATAGGAGCCTGAACAGATTAAGACACCATCCAATCTGAAGAAGAGAAAAATTTCTAATGAAAGCCATTAGAGGCATTCACATTTAGGATAAAGTCTTGATTAATTAATTCTTTTATCATTACAAAATACCTCTTTGTCTTGAAGTCCACTTTGATTGCTATTACTGCAGTCAAACCAACTTTCTTAATTTACTATTTTCATGATAGATCTTTTTCCTTCAGCATATTTGTGTCTTTGTATTTAAATTGCATTCCTTGTGGATAGCATGTGGTTCAGTATTGCCCTTTTTAATCCAGTCTGGCAATCTGCCTTTTAAGGAGTGTATAGCCCACTGACATTTTATGTAGTTATTGATATGGTTTTATCAGTTTGTATTTATTTTCTATTTGTTACATGTGCTCTTTGTTCTTGTTACTCCTTTCCTGCCTTTTTTTTTTTTTTTGGTTTAACTAAATTTTTTTGTTGTGGTTGTTGTTTTGTTTTTTAAGTTGGAGTCTCACTCTTGTCACCCAGGCTGGAATGCAGTGGCACGCTCCCAGCCACGGCAGCCTCAACCTGCCGGGCTCAGGCAATTCTTCTGCCTCAGCCTTCCAAGTAGTTGTAACTACAGACGCATGCCACCACACCCAGCTAGTTTTTGTGTTTTGTTGCAGAGACCAGGTGTCACCAAGTTGCCCGGGCTGTTCTTGAACCCCCAGGCTCAGGCAATCCTCTTGCCTCGGCCTCCCAAAGTGCTCGAATTACAGGCTGAGCCACTGCAACCAGCCTTAACTGAATGTTTTTAATATATTTTTTAATTTTTTCTATTTTTTAATCATAGTCTTTTAAAAATTTGCATTGCTGGATTTCATGTAAGGCAAAATATAATTCTTTTTTACTCCATTATTTGTGCTAGGCTGTCAGCTGTCATATAGTTTACTTCTGTGAACTTTATAAGCCACATACTACGATGTTACCACTCTTGCTTTAAACAGTTATCTCTCATTTTTTTACTTTATTTAAATAGCTTTCTTAAAATTTTGATATTTATTATCATTTATAATTTGCCTTTTAGTTTTTATAGATAATTAAAAAATTTAAAAATTAACTTCAGAAAGAAACTGAAAAATAACTTCAGTGCTTTTACATTTAATTTGCTTTTTCATTGAACATATTCAAATTTTGTGTATTTTGAATATAATTATTTTATTTTTAATTCTTTAGAGCGCTGTGCTCAACAAAACGTGTTATGCAAAAATCTTGGCCATAAAAGCAGAGTGACTTTGCTGAAATGAAAGTAAGAAGAAGTTTAATAGATCTAAACATAACAATTTATGACTTAAGTAGGTCTTTTTTTTTTTTGTCTTTTTAAATTAGTATATTTCTTTTCGTCATTTTAAAGATGTGGGGTACAATTCAGGATTAGGTATGTAAGTGGTCATTGTACAGGTAAAATTTGGGCCTCCCTTTGATCCCCACTTTGCCTGGTTTGAAATCAGGTACCCAGCCGGGCTCGCTGGCTCATCCTGTAATCCCGCGCCTTGGGAGGCTGAGGTGAGTGGATTGCCTGAGCGTGGGTTTGGGACCTGCCTGGGCAACTTGGCGAGACCTCATCTCTACAATAAATCAAAAATCAGCCGGGCGTGGTAGCACATGCCTGTAATTACGGCTACTCGGAAGGCTGAGG
>NW_007248541.1:174423-231403 GCF_000164805.1 Carlito syrichta | reverse complement strand
AGTCTGGGCGACAGAGTGAGACTCCAACTCAAAAAAAAAAAAAAAGAGAGAGAGATCAGGTACCCTTACTGCTGTTGTGCTCGCCCTCCCCTGGTAGTTTCCCACTACTGCCAATCCCTTTCTTATGCTATTATGGTAAATGATCAGGGTTCGCTTATGAGTGAGAACATGTGGTACTCTGTTCTCTTAAACAGTTATCTTTTCAAGACACCAAGAGAAAAAATAATAGTCTTTTTAATATGTCCATATATTTACCATTTTTTATGTTCTTTATTTCTTCTTGTAACTCTGAGATTTCATTAGGTTTTATCTTTCCTCAGCCTGAATCTTTACATTTCTAAGAGTACAGGTCTGCGACAACATTCTTTCCTTATTTTATTCTCCTTTTTCAATGATAATTTTTCCGAATATGGAATTTTGAGTTGATTTTTTTCTTTTTTTTTTTTGCAGAACTTTAAAGGTTTATTTCTTGACTTCTCGCTACCATTGTGTTTTTGCTGACATGTCAGTTTGACTTTGTATAATAGTTCCCCTGAATATAGTGTATCTTTTCCTTTGGCCTCTGTTGAGATTCTCTTCTTCATCTTTGATTTTTCGGTATTTTTGGCTACAAGATATCTAGGTATGTTTTTCTTAGTATTTACCTTACATGGATTTCCCAGAGCTTCTTGGAGCTGTAAATTGACTTTTAAAAAATTAAATTTGGAAAAATTTTATCCTTTTCTTCAAGTTTTTTTCCTGCTCTGTTTTCTTTCTTTTCTCTTCTGGCACTCTTATGACACATATGTTAGAGCATTTGGTATTGTCACATAGATCCCCAAGACTCTACTTATTAACAATTTTTCTCTTGTTCTTCAGCTTGGATGATGTCTTAGTCTATCCAGGCTCCTTTACTATAACAAAATACCTTAGAATGGAAATTTACTGCTCACAGTTCTGGAGGCTAGAATGCCCAGGATCAAGGTGCCAGCAGATTTGGCATCTGGTGAGGGCCCCATTCCTCATAGACAGTGACTTCTAGCTTGTGAATGAAGGAAGAGCTCTCATGACCTAATCACCTCTCATAGGTCTTATCTCCTAAAACCATCACGTGAGGGATGAGATTTCAACACAAAACTTTTGGAGTGGCACAAACATTCAGATCAGAGCAGATGATTTCTTTTGATTTGTCTTCAAGCTCACTGATTTTTCTTATGCAATCCCTGCCTAGTCTGCTGTTAAGCTTATCTAATGAATATTTTATTTCAGATAATGTACTTTTTGTTTACAGAATTTCCATTTGGGTATTTTTTTATAATTTCTATTCTTATGCTGAGACTTCCCACTTGTTGGCTATATTTATCTTTTTTGTTGAGTCCTTAAACATAATTATAATGGCAATTTTTATGCCCTTGCTGGCTAATTCTAGCATTTAGGTCACCCTAGGGTCTATAAATAAAGCTTCATAGAAACACAACTATGCTCATTTATTTACATGCTGTCTGTGGCTGTTTTCATATGCTACTTAGTGAGAGAATTGAGTGGTTGTGAGAGATCATATTACTCACAAGCCTAAAATATTTACTATCTGGCCTTTCAAAATTTGTAAGACAAATTTTGCCAACCTCCGCTCTAGAGAATGGTCCTACATTTGAGGGCATAATCCTTCCTCCTATCCCATGGCCTTCCTACGCTTACAGGAAGTATCCAAAGTGCCAGCTAGTTCTCCCACTCTGGCTGGGCGGAAACTCCAAAACCTCCCAGCGCTGAGCTATTCCTGCTAACTCCATTCAGCAACCGACAGTGCAGCAGCCTCTCTTTGCTGGGCCTTGTGGAGTTTTGCCTTGTACATGTTCAACCCTGCCCTTAGCCGAGGAGCTGCAGCAAACTCCCCCTCACACTTCTAGGAACTCGTCTTTGCAGGGCTCTCTGGTACCATGCCCTGTAAATTCCAGACCTTAAGCAGTCTTGAGCTTTCAGTCTCTGTCTCTTCAGCTCAGGGAGACTGCTGTGCCCTGATGGCCCTACTTCTTGGCCTCTACTGCTTAGAAGGTTTCCTGAGGCAAAAAGCTGGGGGAATGTGCTGCTCCCTTCATGAGCTTCCCTTCTCTCAAGGAGCTTAGTCCTGTGCTACCTGGTGTCCAGTGTCCAAAAATAGTTGCCTCATTTATTTTGTCATGCAGAAACTCTAAATTACAGGAAGGGGAAGCACAGTCAAAATAGTGTAAAGACTTTAATGAAATCTATCTAACATCTATTTTTTCCTTTGTTACTCATTGATCTATTTCTCTGTTTACTCATGTACTTTGATTTTTTAAAAAATTTATGAGTACCATGATCTTCTGTAGTTATAGGACATGCTCACACCCATTACATTATCCCTTTAAAACAATCACTGCTAGAAAGTAACTCAAAGCTGATAGCATTATCTTAGTACACTAAAACAATATTTTTAGGATACAAAAAAAGTACTCAAAACTGTTTATAAATATGATGTGTTCAGTTCTTATTATCAAGTGATGTCAGGTGGAGTGTTTGTTAAGAGTCCCTACATTTAAGTGTAGGAGAATTGGAGGCGGGATATATTTCCACAAGGCAGTGTATGTTATGCTGATTAGCCAAAGTTTCAACATGTATAGCTAAATTTCTGTGGCACAAAGAAGCTCTAAATTAGCAGATTAATTTGGGATGTTTTGTCAAAATTTTAGTTATTTTGCACTTGTCTCCATATTAGAACTTCCTTTATTGCATCAAAATTATCTTAAATGTTTCAAAGTTATTCTCCAACATAAATGATTTCAAACAAAATTGACAAGTCTATACTGAGTACTCAATTACACATTTAAATTGTAATTAGAGGATTGATTGTTCTAATAAACTTAATTCTCCTAAACATTCTCAACAGAGAAAACACTAAATTTTTACATATTCTCTAGTCTCAATAGAGCATAACTTTGATTATCATAAACATTTTTATACTTGGTTCTGAAACTTCCTGGAATTGACAGGCATTTATCCACAAAGGAGCAAATTTCATCATCTCACACAGTTTTGGGATTACTGTTGCAGCTTGCCTGAGGTTACATAATGACCGGCAGTTTCAACCAGGAGGCTTCCTGTATACTTTTTGATGACCTTAATAAGATACACTAAATCCGATTTGTACAACTTTGTCATTAACTCTGTGATTTCCAGATCTGCTTAACACTTAGTCCCACAGATTTCTTTTAAAAAATTAATTTTTTTGTAGAGATGGGGTTTTTCTATGTTCTTCAGGCTGGTCTCAAACTCCTGACCTCAAGCTATCTTCCAGTTTCAGTCTCCCAAAGTCCTGGAGATTACAGACATGAGCCACCATGCCTGGCCCCTACAAATTTCTAATTCTCTACACAGTGGGTAGGCTACCCTTCTTCCCTTGACTCCTACATTTTGTAAACAAGTGTCTTTTGCATACAACTCTGAAGCACCTAAAAGTATGTAGAACCTCATAGAATTATTATGCATATTAAAATAGTACTAGGCAATTCTGAGTAGCTAGGAATATAGGTGCACCACCATGCCTGGCTAATTTTTTTTATTTTTTATTTTTGTAGAGACAAGGTTTCACTATGTTGTTCAAGCTGGTCTCCAACTCCCAGGCTCAAGCAATTCACCTGTCTTGGCCTCCCAAAGTGCTGGGATTACAGGTGTGAACCACCACACCTGACTTGGTCATTCAATGATGATGCATCTTAGTTAATAGCCCTGGATTACTATATTAAATCATTTCTTTCTCCCTCTACCACCACCACCCTCCTCTCTCTCTCTTCTTTTTATTATTACACACAACGAATCTATGCTGAGTATTGTTCTAGAAATAGAAAGGTAAGCAAGATAGACACAGAGATTAAATAAGCAAGTATCTACTAATGTTTTTAAACTTTTTAAATTGATATATAATTTTCATATCATAAAATGCACAAATCTTAAGTGTACACTCAGTGAATAATTTGAATGAGCTTAAGTGTAGGCTTAGACAATAACTTAGCAGTTGTAAGTGCCAGCAGGAAGCTTACCCAGGAATAACTGAGATTTTACCAGTGAGCGCAATATTCCAAACTTCCTGGAATTGACAGGCATTTATCCACAAAGGAGCAAATTTCATCATCTCACACAGTTTTGGGATTACTGTTGCAGCTTGCCTGAGGTTACATAATGACCGGCAGTTTCAACCAGGAGATACCAGATAGTAATTTTTTTTTTTAGTTGGAATCTCACTCCGTCACCCAGGCTGGAGGGCAGTGGCACGCTCACGACCACCCCAACCTTGACCTGCTGGGCTCTGGTGATCCTTCCACCTTAGTCTTCCAAGTAGCCAGAACTACAGGCACATGCTACCATGCCTGACTAATTTTTGATTTATTGTAGAGATGAGGTCTCACCAAGTTGCCCAGGCTGATCTCGAACCTGTGGGGTCAGGCAATCCACTCACCTCGGCCTCCTAAAGTGCTGAGATTACAGGCTAAGCCACCAAGCCTGGCTACTATCTGGTATCTTATGGAGAAAGTTTGCTACAGAAGTACCGTGGCTCATGCCTGTAATCCCAGCAATTTGGGAAGCCAAGGCAGGAGACCACTTAAGGCCAGGAGTTTGAGGCTAGCTTGAGCAATACAGTGAGACCCCTGTCTCTACATTAAAAAAAAGAAAAGAAATGAAAAAGTGTGCTGACCCTAGATTTGCAGAAGTAAAAATGTCAACTGGAAGCCTAGGACAATGGTTCTTTTTCTTCACTCTGTACCCTAGAAAGCCAGATGTGTCAACATGCTCTTTTAGATGAGCATTAACATTCTGCTCAATCTGGAAAGGGTTTAAATTTTTACTAACTTATGTCAGCCCCACCGTGTGAAATTAAATACAAGCACTAGTTTGCTAAAACCCTGTGCCAGAACTACAAAGTCAGGACAGTCTGAGGTTGTTGACCTTGATTTTGAACTGGATTTTTTTAGAAATGTAGGAAATAGTTATGGCTGTGTTTAACTATTTTCATGGCTGTGGGTGTATGTTTTGAAGACTTTGCCACAGTTTTGTTATCATCTACAGGCTGGGCCCTTTGGAACAATAGGGGAAAGGAGAAAGCAGGGAATGGACACATGGGGCTGTGATGTAGCAATCGGCAATCATAATTCCTAGTCTTCCCTCTCTCTCCAAACAGTCTACTAGCCTTTTCTTCAAGTAGATTCCAGCTTGGAATGTGTGTCAGCACTTCATATCCTGCCCCGCAGTGGGGAATTCTGCCCAAATCAGGTCAAATGGGCTGGCATTTGGTCTAATAACTGGGTAGGGGCATGTGAGCTTCTGGGTAGTTTTGATGTTAAGTTTGCTGCTGTGGTTTGGACCAGTCTGTGTTATCAGATAGACTACGGCTATTGGCATAGAGAGGGGGACAGAAATAACTAGGAGAGTGTTCGACCATCATAAAATGGGTGGATCCTAGGAGAAAGGTTGTCCTAGAAAGTGAAATTTAAAAGGTTGGTCAAAAGCCAGGTTACACAAACTGAACAGAGATGGCTGGCATTAGAGACAGATTGCCATTTGTGGGACTCAAGGCTCAGCTGGGGCACATTACATACTAGGCTCAGGGCAGGAAGATTACCTGTAGACTCTGGACACTTGCAGGGTTTATAATAGTCTCAGTTTTGCTGTTAGGACTGAGCTTGCCAATTGGAGGCGGAATAGCAATAGCTGAGTGTAGTTGGGTTGGTACGGGTTGATGGGATTAAGTCATTAATGTTATCGTTAAGAAAATTATTTCATGACTCTTGATTGCCATTTATTGAGCAATTGCCGGTGGCAAACACTTTATAAATAATATTCCTACTCTTTCCCACAACTCTGTTGAAGCAGGTATTATTATACCTACTTTACAGAGCAGACAACTATAGGCCAATGAATTTAATGACTAACTCAGGCTGGTGAGTGTCAGAATTGAACTTTGGATCCAGGTCACTCTGAATTCAAAGTATAAAAACTGCTTTCAATTTTATAATCAATGTTCTTTCCAAAAGGAGCATTCACCAAATGCTAAAACCAAAACAGCAACAATAAAAAAAAGCAGCAGCAACAACAAAACCCAGAAACTCATTTTATATTCTAAGATATAAATACCTACCCCTGCATAGATTTGGGTCAATATAGGAACTTTTGATTCAGAATAAATCTAACCTCACAGTGCTCTGAAAGGCTAGTATAATGTTCTTATTTGAGCTGGGCTCGGTGGCTCAGCCTGTAATCCTGTGCCTTTGGGAGGCTGAGGTGAGTGGATTGCCTGAGCCCATGGGTTCGAGACCTGCCTGGGCAACTTGGCTAGACCTCATCTCTACAATAAATCAAAAAATTAGTCGGGTGTGGTAGCACGTGCCTGTCGTTCCAGCTACTTGGAAGACTGAGGCAGAAGGATCACTGGAGCCCAGCAGGTCGAGGCTGTGGTGGCTGGGAGCGGCCACTGCACTCCAGTCTGGGCGACAGAGCGAGACTCCAACTCAGAAAATAATAATAATAATAATGTTCTTATTTGGCCAATTTTAGCAGAACATCCTTTTTTGCATCAAGCACCATGCTAAGTGCTGGATATATGAGATCAAAGAAAGTGTCCACAGTCACAGTCCTCACTGGGCTTCCGTAGAATGTGGTAGGTAGACCAAAGAGAGATAAAGGCCAAAGATGCTGCCAAACTTCCACCTTTTTTTTTACTTTTTTTTACCTTTTTTTGCTGAAGTTGTCATTGTGCGACATTGAATATACTTTTGAACATAAGTTTTCTCATCTATAAAACTGGCATTTACTTAATGGAATTGTTTCTTGACTTTTTTAGTATTGCTGCAATTCGGCCCTAAGGTTGGAGGTCCTAATTGCTTCATGGAGAGGATTAAAGAAAGGAAAACGTAAAGAAAAAAACAAAAGGTATAATTTCTTTCATTCTGCCAACGGTACATTTATAAACTAGCCAAAGAGACATAATTTGAGTAAACTAAATATATAAATATGAAGGGTGTGTAAGTGAGTAGACTTGGCTGCGTAAGGATGCCACAGAAATATCAGTCACTGTGTACATGCTTCCATTCACTTGCTTACTTTGATTCGGGGGTTGCAGATAGGCCAATGATTCTCGGCCCTGGTTGCATTTGAACAGAACTTTCTCTGCCTATTCTTTCCTATTTTGCTGGGAAATCTTTTGCCAGGAGCTGCTTGTTTTTTTCTTTTTTTGATGACTTTCAGCTCACTTGCCTTGGCCTCTGGTAGGCATCCAGTGTTGGGATAGATGGGTAGGGGATGGACTATTTGGTGCTGACTTGTTCTATCCTTTACTGGATTTGTTTACTGATTCGAGGAACAAAGCATGGTGGCCTCTCTTGTTAGTTGTGCAATCTACCCGTATTTTAACTGGCTGACATAATTCTTCCAGTGACGTCTTGGTATCCTGTGGAGTTCACTCAACCTCTGTTCTCTCTAAATCAGATTTTATCTTTAGGACTGAAAGTGAGTGCTACTGAGAATTTTCTCTATTTCATGTGTTTTTATGTTCTTCACGTACTTAGTTGCTTATGATTTTAGGTTTCAGAAAATGGAAGTAGCTATTTAGTCAGTAAATCAAATCCTAAACTCAACACCACCATACTCACCAGGGCCCATCCATCCTAATTTTAAACGCTGCTACATGAATTTAGGTACAATTCTTAGTTGTTAGTTTATATGGTAGGATTAAATGTTCTGGTTTTTGTTTTTCAATGAGTGAGTTCAATCTAGAGTAATATTCTATAATTGTCCATCCTCTTCTCTCATTTGAATTCTTGTCTCTTAACCTTGATTGGAGGAAGAAGAGAAAATTTTTTCAAACCCTGTAAATATACGAAAGGAAACATTGGCAATAGAAAGGCAGTGTCCAGACCTGTTGCTACCCACATAGCAGATCCTACCTCCCTTTGACACACATAACCAAGGGCAAAATATGGTTCATGGCATCCACTGTGTCACAACAGAGACAGTCCAGTTATTACATAAACTGTTACCATTTGCTTCACAAGGCAAACAAAAGCACTCATATTTAAAAGTAAATTGAGACCGGGTGTGGTGGCTCACGCCTATGTGGGAGGGCGAGGTGAGAGAATTGCCTGAGCCCACAGATTCAAGACCAGCCTGGGCAACTTGGCAAGACCTCATCTCTACAATAAATCAAAAATTTAGCTGGGTATGGTGGCTCACACCTGTGGTTGTGAGGTTACTACTTGGAAGGCTGAGGCTGAAGGATCAACTGAGCCCTACCAGGTCGAGCCTGGGCGATGGAGTGAGACTCCAATTAAAATAAATAAATAAATAAATAAAAAGACAAATTGAGAAGAAAATGCCTGGTTTTACAAGTCAGTGGATTGGATTCTGGTTGCTAGACAAAAAAGTGGGGGAAAGCCAGAGGCTAGGAGAGGGGGGAAAGTATGGGAGGTGGAGAGCAGGAAATAGAGAAAACAAAACCTTGTCTTTCTTTTGGAATGTGATGCATGAGGTATCTGTGAAGGAACAGAATGGCACATTGGTGTTTCCTTCTGGGCTTATGAATGCTCAGCATTCCCTCATTTATTTTTCACCAAATGTTTATTGAGCACTTACCAACAGCAGGTGCTGTTCCAGATATTCTGGAAACATCTGTGAATAAAATAAAGATGGCTGCCCTCAGGGAGTAGAGCAAGGGGATGTGTACAATACACACAATAAATAAGTGACTATCAGAAGTCAGAAGGTGCTAAGTGTTGTGGAAAATAAGACAAATTGGAGAGGGGGTCAGGAGTGTGAGGTTAGATGCATGGTCAGACTATGTTGGTAAATAGTGTGACCAGAATATTAGGTCTCCTTGAGAAGGAAGAATTGAACAGGAACTTGAAAGAGGTAAGGAATTCAGCCGGGTGGATATCTGAGGAAAGAACATTCCAGGCAGAGGGAACAACCCTTGCAAAGGCCATATGCTGGGAGGGCATCTGGAGCACTCAAGGTCAGCAAGGAGCCACAGCTGGAGTGGAGAGAGGAAGGGGGAGGTGGAAAGAAGAGGTGAAATCTAAGAACTGCATGAGGCTCCATGAATTCCCTCTATGTCCCCTTGTTTTATCCCGCCATATCCCTCTCCTCCAACTTCAAAATCATTCTACAATTCCCTTTGGAATGTGTGGCCCATAATCATGAAAATTACTTATAGTATCATCCCAGACTCTAAATGATGTCTTCATCTTCTTGTTCTAATGGGAGCCCAGCCCTTTTCCAAGGATGCTGCTTCTTTGGCAGCTCTCCAAGGATGGCTTCTTCAGCAGAAAATCTGGGTTCATGTTTTTACTGTGCCCATTAATCGTGGGACTCTGGGCAAATCCATGAATATCTTGTGTCCTCAGTTTCATTACTTGTAAAATGGGATAATAGAAACCAATCTCTCAGGCTTGTAGTGAAGGTCACATGTGGCAATGCTCCTGAAAGTGCTTGCCAGGCTTATTCAAGGGTGAGCTTTGTCACCCAGTGTGGCTTATGTGGTCAGTGGCACACCAATGTATCTCACTGGCACTCTTTTCTACATGCTTGAGTCTCCTTGCAGTGAATAAATGAGATCTCTGGCTTTGTTCTAGCCCCAGGAGTGTGCTTAGCAGCTTGTGTGGCAAGTCGAGCGCCAGACAGTTAATGTCCCCAGAAGCAGCCCTGGGCCAATGACAGACAGATGTTGGTGGATAAATACTGCAGCTTCCTTGCCCTTAGTTGGGTCAACTCTGAGGTGTGTTCTGTACTGTCTTCCAGAGTTCTCCAGCGCAGCTACACTCCAGTTTCCCCTGCAGTCACGGGCTTGGTAATATCTCTCTTTCTCTTTCTCTGTATCTGTCTTTTTCTCCCTTTCTTCTTCCCTACTGCAGAGGATCTTGCTCTATTGCCCAGGCTGACGTTCAGGGGTACAATCACAGCGTACTGCAGGCTCCAATCCCGGGTTCAAGCAATCCTCCAGCCTCAGCCTCCCATAATATACTTTTCTTAGCTTTCTTCCCTCTTGTGTTTATTTTCTTACTCCCTTTCTGATGTTTTCCTGGATTGCAACTTGGTTTCAGATCATCTGGCTTCAAAGTCAATGCCTTTAACCACTCAATTATAATGCCTCTGATATTGCTTCAGATATTGTTTTGGATAAGGGTTATATTACACGTGTAACTGGATTTACCTGCTCCATGAACTTCAGAACAATTAGTGACATTCTTTGAGATTTTCATACTGAGCTTAAGATGTCTTGAGAATCTCAGTTGTCAGGTAAACAAGAAACCTAATGGCTCCCTTTCTGGTTCCTTTCTATTTTATTGTTTAAATAAAAACTCCAAACACTGGGTACTTCTGAAATCTGAAAAGGGCCTTTGTCTAACTTTCACAGGTGTTGTATCAGCTGTCACCATTTCCCCACTCAACCCCGACCATGCCCACACCGTGACAGGAAAAATGAGTCCTTTCCTGTCTGCACATGGGGATGGTCCACTCTGAAATGGTGCCCCTGGTTCACTTCCTGCCACCTCCGTTCATCAAGGACAGGTGGGAAATCCCATCTCGCATTTCTAGCCTTGAGAAAAGTGCTTTCTCATTGGGCTTCCCTTCTTCCTACATGCCATGCCCAGATTCTGCTCCCTAGATCACCAGTTCCATGTCCAGGTGGTGGCCAGAAGGTGCTTCCCACATCAGCAGGGACATGTGTTTAATGTGGCCCTTCTTCATTGACTCTAAGTCCCTCATCCTGAGTCCAGCTCACCAGCTTAGAGCTTTGCTATCCTAGGGTTAATTTAACTTCAGAGCCATCCTGGTTTTATAAGCCCTGTCTTTACATATCAGATAACTGGGGTAGTTAGTAAAACTCAGTTTCTTGCCTCTCAGAAGACCCCGAACTCACTCAAATTGATCCAGTGTCTCCCCGGAGTAGAGCCTTTTTAGGAAGACAAGGATCTCAGGAAGTGGAACCTTTGAGACACAAAGGTTTGTGTCTCAGGACAATGTCTACTTTATTGTTCCACATCTTCCTAAAAAGGTCACTCATGTGACAATCTCAGGGCAAAAAATGGTTCACATCTCTGGGGACACATTATTTGAAAACTATTCATCGGTGTACACCTGTTCTTTACATCCTAGACAAAATGTTTCGTCGAACCTCAGTTTTAAGGAGATTCTACAATCGTGCACCTCACAGAGATGTTTTGGTCTGCGATGGACCGCATATACAACCATTGTCCCATAAGATTATAACGCAGCTTAAACATTTCTATTGCCTAGTGATTTGTGTTACAATTGCCTACAGCATTCAGCACAGTGACACGCCACACAGGCTTGGAGTCTGGGAGCAATAGGCTATAGCATATAGCCTAGGTGTGTAATGGGCTATAATCTAGGCTTGCTCTATGGTGTTTGCACAATGCTGAAATCACCTAATGATACATTTCTTGGAACGAATCCTGGTGGTTAACTGTATTCTCCTCAGAAGCTCTGACCCCAAAAGAATAAAGGCCAGAGATGAAGTGTTCCCCTTCTTTGTACCTAGAAGATCAAGGAAGCTGGTGCCAGAAATAAGTTTAAAATATCCCTCTCTCTGCCTGTCGAACTGGGATAGGCATGATCCTGGAAAAGAAAGGCAAAGGACGGGAAGAGACACAGACTCCAACAGACTCGCTTGTGAGGAGAAAGTCTTGACCAGTTGCAACCAGTGGCAATTATTTGCTTCTCTGCATCCTAACTTACTGCAGTTTGAGCCACACAAACCTACATTCAGTTTTAGCAGGCTCTGTTCTCTATTTGTTTAACATCTATAACTCGGCTCCACAGGTGGATTGAAAGCTCCTTAGAGCCTAGCACAGTGCCTGAACCCCACAGGCATTTATGACTGGGAACCACCATGTTCTTATTTTCAGGCAATCACACACAATTGCTCTCAGATGTTCATAAAATGGGGAGGGGAAAGACAATGCCTCAAAGATGGGCGACCATGAGTTTACAATATGACTCTGAATAAAATGTTATTTCCTCCCAATTTTTCTGATGAGGACAACTGCATTTATCTTCCTCAAAAGCTCTTTCCTTTGTTCTGTTTCTATAACACATTCACTTTTTTTCTTACCAACCGTACAATGCTATTTATAAATAGGCGTTCAAGGAGCCATATTTTAGATATTCTTGGACAGCATTTAAAAACTCAAATTTTCAAGTATGTGTCATGTGTATCACCTCAATGTACAGATGCCGTTGGCTATTTCCAGTCTCCCTTGCAGCTAGGGGTGGCCACATGACTTGGTTTTAGCCTATGAGCTGTAAGCAGAAGTCTTTTACATGGGGCTGGTGAAATAGCGTCGACTTTTCTGGATAGAAAGGGACAGATTTTGTTGTCAGGGCCCTTCCTCTTATGCTCTTCTTGTCTCAGCCCAGGTGATCTTGCCTAGGCATATCTTGGAGCTGCTCTTCCATAGACCGCAGTTTCAGGAAGTACTGAGCTACCTACAGCCAACACAGGGATTTCTTTCGATCCCATTATCGCCCCGCTCAGTGCGTCTGCGTGCCTGAAATTCTGTGTTAGGAATGTGACTGGTTGGAGCTCTGAAGATGAGGAATGTGCTGAGTTATCTTTTTGGATGGGTTTTTATATTATTTTCCCATAAGAGGAATGGATTTGATTTGTTAATTTTTTAAACAGTTTTTTAGCCATTAAAGTAACACATGATTATAAAAAATTCAAACTATATAAAAGTTGTGAAGTGAAAGTTCTCTTCTTCCTCTAGAAGAAAATTTCTTTAGTATTCTTGCAAGTCTTTCACTTTTGTGTATTTATATTTATTTATACAAAATAGCATACTACATGATGTTTGCAACTTACTTTTAAAACTTATTTCTTTCTCAGCACATGCACATATACCTTAGTATCAAAAATTGGCGCATAGTAGAAAACACTGTATGCATAAACCATAATCATTAGAGAAATTCAAATTAAAACCACAATGTGATGCCTCTGTATACCCACAATGTGCATTATGGATAATGCTACTATGAACATGGATACACAAATCTGTCTTTGAGACCCTGCTTTCAATTAGTTAGGGTTAATATCCAGAAGTAGAATTGCTGTATCATATGATAATTCTATTTTTGATTTTTTTGAGAAATGACCATACTGTTTTTCATAGCAATTGTACCATTTTTCATTCCCATCAATAGTGCCCAGGGAGTTTTAAAGTATTTTTTATACAAGCATTTATGTGCACCCACTTGACTAAGTATTACAATTTATATAAATTAATTCAAATTTACTATATATTATATTTTTGAAAATTAACCTTGTATTGATTTTAAAAAATAAAATGTAAATTTGTACTGTTTTTTTTTTTTTTTTTTAGAGGGAGAGTCTCGCTGTATTACCCTATCTGGTTTCAAACTCCCAGCCTCCAGTGATTCTCCCGCCTCAGTCTTCCAAATTGCTGGGATTACAGGTGTGAGCCACTGTGCCTAACCCTAATATTTTTCCTCTCATAAATATGGCATTCAGGAAAAAAAGAAATAAATGTGTGCCAAAATGGATCAAAATTATATGGTGTTGTTACAAGTTTGGCAAGAAAGCAGTATTTCAACCACTGAAAATGATTTAGTCACTAACATTGACATTGGAATAGAACAATCATGGAATTCAGAGTTAATAAAGAATCTCTTTTGAGTTGTTAAGAAAAAACTGAAGAAAGGGAAACGTAAGACATTTCAAAAACTTGAAATAAGACTGTGAGCAAGAAAACAGGAAAATTCTGTTTGTAATAAATTTTAATAATGCTTCAGTGTGGACACCAATTTCCAATAAAACAAAAATGACTTTAGTAAAACATGATTTTATCCTTATTCAGACAAACATAAGATCCAGATGGAGATCATCTGGTTTGGATGATGACATTTTTAATGTGTAAAGGCGACTAGATACATGTGGTTGGCTTATTTTAAATAATTTTTGTCTTTATTTGTCTTTCAATGCATACTTTTTGGCATAAATGCAACAGAGTTTGATATTTGCAACTCAAAAAAGGTTTCCAATGATTGAAAGAAATTAAACAGGTTTTTTTGTCATAAAAATTCCATGTTTCATCATGATGCTTTTCTAAAATGGAAATATTTTTGTAAATTATTTAAACTGATTGTTTAACAGATGATTTGCTGAAAGCAATAAAACTGGAGAAAAAAATTGGTGGAATGTTTTGTGAGTTATTTTAAATGTTGTTATATTTGGTATAAATGTAATATACTTCTTAGAGAACGACAAAAATTATGAAAGTCCAGAGCAGAGCTAATCATATAACTAATTATAAAAAGGGATTCATGACTTGTTTAATAAAATACAAAACAAAACAGTAATGCTACTAGGAAATCATAGTACATCTGAAATATTATTAGAAATAGAGGAAGCACAATACTTTAATTTTGATTATATACCAAATGTAGTTCATTGCTAATAAGTACGTCACATTATTAGGTATGTTTAAGATAAGAATAATGTCATATTAATAGAAGAAGATTATACTGACTTTACTGAAATGGAAGAAAAAAGTGGATGTGATCTGGCTTGTGAAATTATTAATGAATTGGAAAAAGATGATATTGACATAAAAATGCTCCTTGCCAGGGATATGATAATAGAGCAAATATGGCTGGTGTCTACAAGGGTATTTAGCCATTAATTCTCCTCAAAATGATTATGCCAAAATTGTGAAATACTCAGCTCATAATCTTAATTTAATATGCACAAATGTTTTTATGCATAGAAATATGAAAAAAATTTTTAGTATTGTACATAGGATGTATACTTTTTAGTGAATTCAACAAACAGATGGCATATTGTGTCTGTTCCAAGAATTACATTATGGCTGATGGGCACCAAGATCAAATGCAGTCAAGTGCTTTTTATACAAATTAAAGGTATTTATCAAACATTAAAAGATATAATGCCAAATGACGGAATACATCATGCTATAATTAAAGGCATCTTGGTGCCACAGATTACACATTTTTATGAAAATTAAATGGGATTATCTGTATGGGATAATGTCTTAAACCAAGTGGAAAAAGTTGGCAAAACTTTACATTTTAAAAAAATGCCTATAGATAAAGTTGTATGCTAACCCTTTACTATAATAAATGAGAAAAATTGCACTAAAAGCTTGTTTGATTATATGAATATATTTCCAGAATTTGTAAATAAATGAAAAAAAAACGTAAAGATGGAAATCTATAAATCACTGTGTGAAAGTATCAATTATTATGGACAAATGCAGAGCAAACAAAAATTGTGAAGCTTATAGATACCTTAATTTTACATTTAAAATAAAAATATGAAAAATTAGGTAAAGTATATTCACATTTTAAGTTTTTAACTAGAAAAATGTTATTTTCCATGATTGCATTTGATTTTCAAAAAGCAATCACTGACTTGGCTCTTAAATATTCTAGCAATTTAAGTCTTGCAGAAATTTTATCTAAAATAGTTTTAAGTAGTATACAATATTAATAATTTCCAATATAAAATCAATATTGTGTTTGGATTTTCTAAAATTGATTCAAGTATTTGACTTAGGTGAATCTTACCCAAATTTGGACATGACCTCGAGGATTTTTTTTTAACAGCAATCACAGTAGTACCTCGTAAAAGAAAATAAGACAAAGAAGTAGACTTTGAAAATATTGTAGACGAATTAATTTACTTCCATCAAAGCCAGGACACAAAATTATAATGCAGTCTGTTTTGGTATAAATAAAACCTTTACATTTAACATATTATCGTGATATACAAAGTCTTAGGGGAACTCTACATGATTTAGGAGTCCTGCTAGCTTGCCAAGAGGATAAAGAAGAACATAAATACACCTATCTAAATATACACATTTTTCTTTTTTTAAAAAATATTTCTATTACTTTAGTGTTCTGGAAAAATATTCACAAAATACATAAAAACATTTTAACGAGGGGTGCAGTTTTTCATTTGTCTCAGTCTCCAATGAGACTTGGTGTGGCACTTAAGGGAATACTATTCAGTAACAAAAAGGTACGGGCTCTGATACATGCCACAGTGCTGATGAATCCCAAGTGCATTGTGTGAAGGAGGAGCAGATGCAAAAGGGCACACACCACATGATTCCATTTATGACATTCTGAAATAGGAAAGACTATAGGAAGAGAAATAAACCTTTGGTTGCCAGGGACTGGGGGCATGTAGAAAGGATTGGTCACATAGAAGCAGGGGAGAATTTTTGGAACTGATGGAATTATTCAATACCTTTTTTTTTTGAGTTGGAGTCTCACTCTGTCGCCCAGACTGGAGTGCAGTGGCCTCTCCTGGCCACCGCAACCTCGACCTGCCGGGCTCTGGCGATCCTTCCACCTCAGCCTTCCAAGTAACTGGAACTACAGGCGCACGCTACCACACCCGGCTAATTTTTTTGATTTATTGTAGAGATGAGGTCTCACCAAGCTGCCCAGGTGGGCCTCGAACCTGCGGGCTCAGACCATCCACTCACCTCAGCCTCCCAAAACATAGGATTACGAACTGAGCCACCAAGCCCGCTATTCAATATCTTGATTGTGATTGTGGTTACACAACTGTATGCTTTTGAAAAATCTCACCAGATTGTACACTAAAAATCTCATCAGATTGTACACTAAAAGGTTCTCTATAGGTACCAAGAGGCTTAGATGATTTTACAGTGGGGTAGCCTATAAAAAGTTTTGTTTGGAGAAGATGACTCTGGCTATGTAAGCAACATAAATGAAAATGAACAGATTCTAGAGACAAGGAAACCAGTTTAAATCTAGCATAATAGTTTCTGTACACATTGTTCACTCTCTGAATTTCTTTGTCCTTAATTATTGTGGAGTTCTCCACTTTGCTCTACTTCTTTTATGGCCTGTTATCTCGCTAACATCTAGTTTGTTTATGGGGTCTAAATGTTCCTTGCAAGTAATAGACCCAAGATGTTAACTAGTTTCTCCAGAATTGCCTAACTCCACTTCAGGCTGGGAGTTCAAGAGTCTCTTGAAAACACATGTTTTCTCAAGGTTGGGCTTAATTACCTTTTAGCAAAATCTTGGCACAGGGACAGACATGTTCAGGGTGCATGTCAGAGCAAAGGCTTCTATTCTTTGGAGGTTTTCACCCACATCTCAGTTATGTTCTTCATTATCCTCTTGGCAAGCTAGCTAGATTTCTAAACACATAGAGTTCCCCTAAGCCTTTGTATATTCTGAGATGTATGTTTTCTCCCCAAGTGACTAAGGGTTGGAAACTATTCTTCTATTATGCTTTCATAGTCTATTTCACAGATACATCATATGAAGGCTTTTATAGAGGATTCTGAACATTTAGAGTTGGAAGGAGCTTTCGGGCCTTGCTGTTCAAAGTGTGATCCACCAATCGGCATCTGTATCACCTGAAAGCTTGGGAGAAATGCAGACTCTTGGGGCCAATTCCAGGCCTACTAACTCAGAGCATACATTTTAACAACTCCCCACTCCCAGCCTGTAATTTGTAGGCACATTAAAATCTGAGAAGCACTGCAGTAATTGTAATCTGACTTAAGTACTCACCTAGTGTTTACCTTTTCCACAGTAACCCTGCACAGATGAAGCATGATTAGTTTACTGTACTTTTCATACCTTACAATATAGTATTATACAGTATTTGTATAATATAGTGCTTGTATAATATGCAGGGGTCCCCAGCTCCAGCGGCAGACTGGTACCGCTCCACGGCCTGTTAAGAACAGGCCGTACAACAGGAAGTGAGCGGCGGGCTAGTGGAACTCCGGCTTCTGTCAGATCAATGGTGGCACTGGATTCTCAGAGTGCTGACCCTATTGTGCACTGCATGTGCAAGGGATCTAGGTTGCATGCTCTTTATGAGAATCTAATGCCTGTTGAGCTCCACCCCCCCTGCCTCTGGTCCATGGAAAAATTCTTTCACAAAACCACCCCAGATGCCAAAAAGGTTGAAGACTGCTGCAATATAACATGGATACTGAACACAGTAATACGTGGAATATTTTTGCTATCATTTATCACATAAGTAAATGTATTTTAGCAGACATTTGATAAGCATGCAAAAAATTCACAGGGAACTCTGATATCATTTGCATTGCAAAGTTTAGAAATATTTGCGTAAATATTTTCAGGTGGAGGATCATTTCAGAGTTAACAAAGACTTCTTGTGCAGTCGCTTCACCTGTTACCTTTGTGCCATCCTGCAGCAAGGGATGCTTCCAAGGAAGGAAATATTAAAATTCAGTCATTCTGGTCAGTGATATTTTGGAGACTAGTCCTGGGATTAGTTCAGCATTTAGAGTTCATTCTTATGCTTCTTCATGCCAATTCTTATCCCTTTTCTTTCTAAAAGAGCCTAATTTTATCCAGTGTGCCAAACTAAAAATATTTGTTTCTCTAGATTGTCTTAAAGCTGGTGGGGGGATAGAAGTCATGTGACTCTGTACTGCTCCATGAGATAGAAGCAGAAGGTTTCTGAAAAAGCTTTTATTTTCCTAACATAGATCTAATCCCTTCTCATCTCTCCTCCTGCCTGGAATACAAATGTAATACTTGGAGATGCAGCAGCTATCTTGCCACAAAGAGGTAATAAGCATTAAAATAATAGCCTCATTCTAAGGATGGTGGAGGTATAAAGCAGAGACAGCCTGTGGAAACTCCCTAGCCTTGGACTGCCCCAGACTTCTTGTTGCATGGGGGAAATTTTATTATTTAAGTTATTGTTATTTGTAGTTAAACATTTTATTTTTTAAAAAACCATTTATTTATATTATTGTGAGACTGGGGTCTCGCTCTGTCACCTAGGCTGGAGTTTAATGTCATGATTATAGCTCACTGCAACCTTGGACTCCTGGGCTCAAGCAGTCCTCACACTTCAGACCCCCAAGTAGCTGGGACTCTAGCTGTGAGCCACTAAGCCCAAGTAATTTTTAAATTGTTTGTTGGAACGGGGTGTAGCTATGTTGCCCAGGCTGGTAGGTTTTGAACTCCTGGCCTCAAGCAATCCTCCTGTCTCGGCATCCCAAGAAGCTAGGATTACAAGTATGAGCCACAACACCCAGCTAAACATATTCCTACATGCTACAGTATGTTGCTGCCTTTTTTCTCATTTATTTTAAAATATAAATTGACTCTAGGTACATTTACTGCCAAGCACCATAATTATGACCCTGTAATTTTTCACATCCATTACTACTTCCCTTACCAAGTAGAAACACCTTTAGTTTGTACTGATTTTCGAGGTTACCTTTGACCTACAAAGAAATGTTCCTACACCATACGGTTTCTCTCCTCTGTAGCTTTTATGCCACTCGTCCTATCTTAAACACATGAGTTTACTCAGGTTAAATGATACATACTTTTTTCTAATAAAAATCACTATCTAACAAATAACTAGAAGTTGAGACAGAAAGTGTATACTTATTTTTTAAAATAATTTTTCTAAATAACTCAAGGATAATTTAAAATTTTCCATTGGTAAAATTCATATTTATTTCCTTCATTTTTTTTTTCCTATTCTTAGGCAGTATCCACAACAAAGCTTAGTTAATAATTGATCAGTTTAGTAATTGAATCAGTTCAGTCCAATCCAGGTCAAATCAATACCTTAAAATTCAATCCATTCCCCTTGACTCCCTTTTAAAATCTGCGTGTTCTTTTCTCAAAGTGTTCTCTTGCTAGAGGTTCTCTTCCTGCTTCCATCTCTTTGCAATTTGAAGCACTTATTTGATGTTCCCTTCTGATTGTTTCATTGTGTGTATAGTTTATGGCCTGTGGTTTCTCATATCTGTGTGTCTTCTGAATGCTTACCTCAGTCTTTTATTTCCTGTGAAGTATCTTCAGAGGTAATTGTAACCGCTGTGTGTCCTATTTGATTGCAGAGTTGTAGAAGATTCTTTATGACTTGGTTTTGAAACTGCCCCAACTTCCCCATAGAATTAATGGTTATATATATATTTTTTTCTTAATAAACTTTCTTAGCCTTAAAGCTTGAACTTACATTATGTCTTATCTGAGTTCCTTTCTCAGGAAACCAGCCCTCAGTCTTAAGTATCAAGAAACTGAAAATCATCACACTTCCAGACAACGAGATGCCAAACCCTACCTGTCTACCAACTCTTCTTACCCTTCCCCAATTTCTGCCCTCTTCTTAACTTTCCCTAATTCTTGTTTACCCATTCCTCTTCCTTATCTCTCCCAAGTTCCTGTTTTCTACATTTCTGCCCCACTATCTAAATCTCTGACTGCAGTGGGATAGGGAGATGAATTTGAGACTGATTCCCCATTCTCCTTGGCTGATACTACCAATAGAAACCCTTCTTCTCTGACAATATTGTCTCAGTGATTGGCTTTCTGAGCAGTGAACACCTCTGGTGTTCAGTAACAGTGTTTTGTTGACTTAGCTGGGATTCCATGGTATTCACCGTTTCAGTACAAATTTTTACCTTTGTCTCTTGGTTTTAGGCTTCCAAGTGTGGAGAGAGATTGAAAGAACTTGGAGTTTTACCTGTGCAATGAACTCCAAATTCTTTATTTTATTTTTTTATTTATTTATCTATTTTTTTTTTTGAGTTGGAGTCTCACTCTGTCGCCCAGACTGGAGTGCAGTGGCCAATCCCGGCCACTGCAGCCTTGACCTGCTGGGCTCCGGCGATCCTTCCGCCTCAGCCTTCCGAGTAGCCAGAATTATAGGCATGCACTACTATGCCCGGCTGACTTTTTGATTTATTGTAGAGATGAGGTCTCGCCTGCCCAGGCGGGTCTCGAACCCGCGGGCTCAGGCAATCCACTCACCTCAGCCTCCCAAAGGCGCGGGATTACAGGCTGAGCCACCGAGCCCGGCTTGAACTCCAAATTCTTGAGGCTCTTTCTACATATGACCTGGGGCAAGCTGTTGTTTCCATGACATAGTCAAGGGCATGGAGTCAGTAGGCGGAGAAAGTTTCTGATAAGACAAATATTTCCAGCTCCTGACTACCAAGAACCTTAAATCCCATCTCCATGATGTTAAAATCCCAGGTTCTAAGAGGTTTACCACAGCCAGTTTCCCCTATGAAATCTACAAGTCAACTTTCACTCACTTGCTGTGGAAGTCTTTTACTTTTTAATTTTATTTTATTTTAGATTCAAGGGGTTCATGTGCAGGTTTGTTACATGGGTATATTGCACAGTTGTGAGGTTTGGGTTTCTGTTGAACCTGTGACCTAAATGGTGAACATGGTACCCAGTGAGTAGCTTTTCAACCCCTGTCCCCAGCCCCTCCTTTCTTCTTTAGGAGTCTCCGGTGTCACTATTTCCATCCTTAGACCCATCTTTTACTTTTCTGGCACCTGGAGATTTTGCTTTCTTGTTCTGGAGCTTGGATATGCATACATAAATCACTATCAATATTTTATGCATGTTTGTGCACCCATGTTTGGAGTGAGAGAGAGGCTTCTCATATCAGTAGTTTTTTTTTTTTTAATGTAAGTCTTATCCAATTAATTTCAACTCATTTCATTTAAGGTCAATCTAATAAATATTTATTGAATGTTATAATGATGATTAATAATAATAGCTTAAACTTAATTGAATACTACATGGTAGGCACCATGATAAATACTTTATATGCATTAACTCATTTCATCCTCACAAAATCTTATTTCACCCAGTAATTTTACTCTTAAGTATATACCCACAGGAATTGAAAATATAAATCAGTCGGGTTCGGTGGCTCAGCCTGTAATCCCACGCCTTGGGAGGCTGAGGCGAGTGAATTGCCTGAGCCTGTGTGTTCGAGACCCGCCTGGGCAACTTGGTGAGACCTCATCTCTACAATACAACAAAAAACTAGCCATGTGTTGTAGTACGTGCCTGTAGTTCCAACTACTTGGAAGGCTGAGGCGGAAGGATCGCCGGAGCCCAGCAGGTCGAGGCTGCAGTGGCTGGGAGCGGCCACTGTACTCCAGTCTGGGCGACAGAGTGAGACTCCAACTCAAAAAAAAAAAAAGAAAAAAGAAAATATAAATCCACACAAACATTTGTATGCAAATGTTCACAATAACTTTATTCATAATAGCCTAAAGGTAAAAACAATCCAAATCTCCATCTACTAATGAATGGATTTTAAAAGCCCATACAAAGGAATGAAGTACTGATACGTGCTGCCACATGTATAAACCTTGGACACATTATACTAAGTGAAAGAAGCCAGGCACAAAAGGTCACATATTGTACGATTTCATCTATAAAAAATGTCAAGAATAGACAAATCCATGGAGACAGAAAGTAGAGTAGTGGTTGCCAGGGACTGTGGAAAGGAGAAACGGGACTGACTGCTAATATGGATGAGGTTTCTTTTGGCGGCAACAAAAATATTCTGTAAATTATCAGTGATAGTTGTACAACCTTGCGAATGTACTATAAAACACTGAAATTGGTGGTATATAAACTGTTTCAGTAAGAAAAGATACATTACAAAAAACAAACAAACAAACAACAAACCCTCTTAAAAAAACCCTCATTTTATAGATGAGAAAACAGTGACATAGAAAGGTTAAGTACCTTGCTTAATACATGCTCAGAACGTGCTCTGGCTACTAACTAGTACAAAGCAAAGGGCTGTGAGGAGAGGAGCATTGCCTCTAATTCTAAGATTTAGGAGTTTTAAATAGAATTTTTAAAAAAGCGTTGTCCATAACTCCTTATACCAGAGTTTGCAAGCTAGGAGGTCATAGGCTGAATTCAGTCCTCAGATATGTTTCACTTGCCTAACCCAGTGTTAGCCCACTATAATTTTTTTAAGGAACGGAATTGTTGTCAATATTTTAACATCAGACTACTTTACTTTAAACAGGGGCTCTAGAAAAATCAGAAGTCCTTGAGCAGTGGGCCCATATGCCTGCATGACAACCATTTGTGGGAGAGAGGAGAAGCTCCTATTAGACTGGATGCTCTTTCCAGTCTGCAATAGTCTCTCTACACATCTTTGACTCCCAATGCCAAGACCTTCATTTGTCATTTATCACCGTGTTTATGGTGTGGTTTTTCTCATAGTAGACTTAAGAAAGTCTACTTTTTCGGAACTTTTTCTTCATCAACAGTGATAAACCAAAGGTAGAAGACAATGCATACTTCATGAGAAATTAAGACAGAGAATAATGCTTTGTGAAAAGAAAGAATATTCTATGTACTTACAATTCAGACAGAATGTGATTCTTTCCAAAGAATACATCTGGGCCAGTTAACTAATTTGATCTCCGGTCTGGCTCCTGTATGTTGCTGGTAGCATGAACTTGAGAGTCAGAGTAACTATGGGGTCCTAGACAAGTTAGAAAACCTCTGAGTCTTGGTTTCATCATCTGTGAAACCAGAGTGGTAAAACAGCCTCCTGTAGAAAGGAAGGACAATGATACTGGGGAAGAAAGCACTTTGTGAAATTTAAAGTGTTATTAAGACGTTAATGTCTGCTAAGAAAGCAATGTTTGTGTCCCCTCCTGCTCCCCAAATTCGTATGCCACCATCTAACTGGGTTCTTATGCCCACTGCACAGAAAGCCGATTCATAGGCAGCAGCCCTTACAGTAAAGACAGTTGAGTTATTGCAAGGCAGACAAACGGGAGACAGGAGATAGTTCTCAAATCTGCCTCCCCTATAATGTTTATGCTTGAATTCTTAAAGATGATTCGCCAGACAGGGGCTTGGGAATGGGCCCTGCTGATTGGCTGGGGATGACGTCATGGGGTTGTTGAAACTTCTTGTGCAGAGCTGTGGGGGTCGCGACAGGTGGTATTAGCTCCTTGGCATAGATCACGGATCTGAGGGGGGCCATTTGGTCCATCAAAATGCAAAGTCTGAAAACTGTCTCAATGAGGTTTTTACAATAGCAACTGGGGAAATTACAAGTCTTGTGACCCTCAGTGACCTGATTCCCAGGCAGTAAGCCATTACAGAGAAGCAAACTAGAGGACAATGGCTGGCTACCATGACCGGTTACCTTTTACCTCTGCCTATAGCTTTACAGAAAAGTGTGCAGGAAACCGATCAAACTCCTGGATGCCATCAGGGAAGTCTGCAGAATGTAAGCCTCATTGTTCAAGGGAAAAGAAGTTCATTAGTCTCACAGGCAGCTTTCTCTGGGAGTCAGGACATAAAGATAATCAATTATTAGTAATTGTTCTCTCTTGAAGTGACTATGTATAAGTAATCATGCAAGGAAGAAGGCATATTTAGAAACAGAACATAGAAACCACAGATTTGTTAACTTTTCCCTATGCTGACAACTTTGCAGAATTCAGGTCTTTTTACTCTGTGGCTCTATACTAATTGTACATAGGTAGTTTCACATATGTTGAAATCTGAACCCCAAGGTGATGGCATTAGAAGGTGGCACCTTTGGGAGGTCTTCATGAATGGGATCAGTGGCCTTATAAAAAGATCCAAGGAAGCTCCTTTGCCCTTTCCACCATGCAAGGACACAGCTAGAAGTTGGTGTTTAAGAACCAGGAAGTGGACCCTCCCCAGACACCAAATCTGCCAGTAACTTGATCTTGGACTTCCCAGCATCTAGAACTATGACTTCTCTGTTTTTAACAAACCACTCAGTTTATGGTATTTTGTTGTAGCAGGCCAAACAGACTAAAACAGGAAAGTGGTACCGAGAAGTGGGGGTGCTATGGTAACAAATATCTAAAAATATGGAAATGACTTTGGAACTGAATAATGAATAGAGGCTGGAAGTGTTTGGAAGAGCATACTAGGAAAAGCCTACATTACCATAAATAATCTCCTAAGGAAAGATCTTGAGAAGACCCAGAAGGAAACAAGGAGAACTGTAGAGAGCCTCAAACTTCTTAGGGAATATCCAGGTGGTCATGAACAGAATGTTGCTAGAAGCATGGATGGGAGAGGCCATTTTGATGTGGTCTTAGATGGAGATGAGGAACACATTACTGGAAACTGGAGGAAAGATGATATTGTTTATAAGCCATCCAGTTCATGGCATTTTGTTATAGTTGCCCCAGTTGAATAGGATGGTATCATTTTAGGTGTAGTGTTAACACTTACCCTTGCCTAATTTTCTCTTTTAAATCACAGAAGTTATATCATGTTACTTGTTAATGAATGTTTGTCTTGAGTTTCATATGAAACATTTTCTTTTTTTCTTGAGTTGGGGACTCATTTTATTACCCAGACTGGAGTACGATGGCACAATCTTGGCCCACTGCAACCTTGACCTTTTGGATTGAAAGGATCTACCCTCCTCAGCCTCCCAGTAGCTGGAACTACAGATATGCACCACCACGCTTGGTTAATTTTTTTGTTTTTTTGTAGAGATAAGGTCTTTCTATATTGCCTAGGCTGTTTTCAAAATCTTGGGCTCAAGTGATCCTCCTGCCTTGGCCTCCCAAAGTGCTGGAATTACAGGTGCAAGCCACTGTACTTGGCCTATGTGAAAGCTTGTTTTGCCTAAAAGTTATCCAAGGGCGTGAGTCAAATAAATAAAAAAAATTTAAAAAAAAATTCATGTTTTCACTCTTCCCAAGTATGGTAGCAAGTCTCCAAAAATGGAGGCTTTATTCATGCTTTTGTGTAGTCCCTTCTCTTTGAATTCCTATAACTCATTTTGATCAATAAAATGCTGCAGAAGTGAAACTGCCTATATAAAATTAACATGGGGTAATAGCCATAAAAGAGAACTTAGCCATGCAAAATTGCAGCTATAGTTTAGAAATTAATAAATTTGGGGAATCCCCTTGGGTCCCCTCCCACTGCGGGAGCTTTTCTATCCTCTCAATAAATCCTGCTTTCTCAAAAAAGAAAAAAAAGAAAAAGAAATTAACAAATTTGTCGTTTTTAAGTTTACTTTCCACCTTATATGACTACTTACACAGTCACTTCAATAGAAAGTAATTGATTAGCTTCATGCCCTGATCCCTAGGGAGGGGGGGAAACTGCTCATGAGGTTGATGAACATATTTTCCTTTAAACAATAAGCCTTAGGCTGCCCAGATCTCCTTGATGGCATCCAGAAATTTGATTGGCCAGATAATGTAAATAGCTTTAATCTTCAGGGATTGTACCTCCCTGTACCTTTCTTACTGTTTACTGATCAAGGGTCAGTAGCTGATGGTGGTGGGACTTGGTTTATAGATAGGCTTTTATTGTAAAACCTAAGAATGGTATTTGAGGCCCCAATCCTCCCCCACCACCCCTAGAACACATACCAAGGAGCTGACTTCACTAGTCCTGACCCTCTCCCAGAAACTGGCTCTGCACACAAAGACAGTTTCAACACTCCCATGACTTCATCCTCAGCCAATCAGCAGGCCCATTCCCTAATCCTCTGCCTGCCAAGTTATTCCTTAAAAAACCCCAGCCTAAACTTCTCAGGGAGGCAGATTTGAGATCTATCTCTGGTTCTCCTCACTCAGCTGCTTTGTGATATTGAATTCTTTCTTTACTGTAACAGCTGCTGTCTCAGTCTTGGTTTTTCTGGGCAATGGGTATAAGAACCCAGTCAGGCTGCAACAGAAATGACCTTGTATAACTTCTGGGGCTAGGTCATGAGAGGTCTTTACATTTTTGCCTAGGTCTGTTGGAATACTTGGTCTGGGGAAAGTCTTAACAACCATGTGGATGTCTAACTACCCTGATGCTGCCATGCTGTGAGGAAGCCCAAGCTAGCCATGTGGAAAGGCTCTGTGGAGAGAGAGATGCTAAGCTTAGCTAGCCCCAAGCTTTGTAGCCATCCCATCTCAGACACTAGACATAAGAGGGAAGACATCTTTATCTGACAGCAAGCCTGTGCGATACTCAAAGTAACAATATTCCAGATGAGCCCAGTTAACCAAAACTATTATGAGAAGTAATAATAAATTTTTAAGCCACTAAGTTTTGGGGTAGTTTGTAAGACAGCAATAGGCAACATAAATACTACATTAATCTACAAATTTAATGATATCCAATAAAGATATCTGGAACTAGACAAGCTGATCTCAAAACTAGCAAGAATAACCAAGACAATTCTGAAAAACATAAAAAGGAACAATGGGAATGAGAGTGGAGGTGGCTAGCTCTACTAGATATTAAAACATATTTTAAAGTGTAATAATTAGGTCGGGCTCGGTGGCTCAGCCTGTAATCCCGCGCTTTGGGAGGCCGAGGTGAGTGAATTGCCTGAGCCCATGGGTTTGAGACTGGCCTGGGCAACTTGGCAATACCTCATCTCTACAATAAATAATAAAAAAAAATTAGCCAGGCATGGTAGCGCGCGCCTGTAGTTCCAGCTACTTGGAAGGTTGAGGTGGAAGGATCGCCGGAGCCCAGCAGGTCGAGGCCACTGCACTCCAGTCTGGGTGACTGAGTGAGACTCCAACTCAAAAAAAAAAAAAGAAAAAAGTATAATAATTAAAACAGTATGGTATTGGAAACTGCTGGAAGATAGAATGTCTAGATTCATGATAGACAGCAGAAAGTCTAGAAATAAATCTTAATCAAATAGAATTTAGAATGTGATAAAAATGGCATTTCAAATAAAAAAGGAGCTTCTTAGGCAGTTATTTAATAAACAGTGGTTATAAATCTGAATGGCCACCAGGAGAAAGATAAAGTTATAGCCATACCTTACTTATATTTTATCCTCAAATAAACTTCAGATGTAACAGACATTTAAACATAAAGAGAAAACAAACTATTAAAACATCAAAAAAAAATACATGGGAGAATCTTCTTTCTTGGTCTTTGAGTGGGAAACCAGGAGCCACACAATAACATTCAGCTATATAAAAAGTCTATATGGCACATGCCACCAGAAGGAACAATAAAAGATAAACAATAAACTGTGGGAAAATGTTTGCAAGACATTTCATAAATAAAGGACTACACTTCCAAGTATGTAAGAAATATCTTCAGTTAATAAATGATTAATTAGGAAAATGGACCAAAGTCATCAAAAGTGCACAGAAAAGGAAATATAAATGTGAAAATATGCTCAACCCCACTTACAGTAAGAGATGGGCAATGAGAGCTACACGGAGAAACCAGTTTTTCCACATCAAACAGGCAAAAATCCAAAAGTTTGATAACACACTGTGTTGGCAAAGATGTGAAGAAACAGGCACAGGAAATTTAAATTGAAACAACTTTTATGTCATTGGGACAATTTTGAAAACCCATAAAGACTGCTAATGCATATGTTCTTTAAGTGGATTGAATAATTTTTAAGAATTTTGTTTCATAGATTTACTTCCATGTGATGGAATAGCATCTAAAAGGTCAATCATAGCAAGAAATGGGAAATAACCTAAATGTTTACCAGTAGGGAATCCTTCCATAACAGAATACAACAGAGTAAAAATCAGGAGAGTCATAAATAGGGAAATATATCTGTGGTATTGTTTGTGTGTGTGTGTTTAAAATGTAAGGTGCAGAACACTGTACATAGAACATTCTACAGAACTTGTGTGAGAGGAAGAAAATGATGTATATGCACGTGCATTTGTGTGTTTGTGAATAAATATTTACGTAGACATGAACAAGTAGCTGATGTTGCTGATTGTCTTTGGGTAGAAAAGCTGAGTGGCTGGAGGTCAGAGCTGAAAGACAGGGCTCGCCTTCATGCCTTTTGAGTCTGTTGCATTTTAAAAAATGAAATAAAGTTAAAAAATATATTTTACTGTATAATTCAAATTGCACAATTTTCAAGAAAGGACAAAGTGAATAAAGGTGATAACAGTCAGACTCTATGGAGAGATATTCATTGGGAAGGGGCATGAGGTAGCCTTCTTGGGAAAGGTGAGCCAAGATGTCTCTAGCTTGAATTATTTGGTGGTTATGTAGGTAAATGTACATGCAAACATCCATCAACTCCATGTTAACTATCCACGCACTTTATGTACCTCAATATATTTTTTAAAGTGTATACTCTGGATCATGAGAAAGGAAATTAAGATAACTAGTAATAATCTGTGGGCTCCTCGTTTGCTGTGGTCTTAGTTCAAGCTTCAAGTGTTTCCCCTCACTTGATTTTGAATGTTCTTAAGAGTGTTTTCATGGAAGAATGTGTATGTATATATATGAAAATCAAAGCAGAGGGAATTTGTGGCCAATCCATAGTGTTATTTCTTTTTTCATTTTTAAAAATCAGAGTCTCACTCTGTTGCCCAGGCTGAAGTGCAGTGCACCTCAGTTCACTGCAGCCTTGACCTCCTGGACCCAGGTGATCCTCCCACCTCAGTCTCCCAAATAGCTGGACTGTAGGCACATACCACCATGTCCAGCTAATTTTTTGACTTTTTGTAGAGTTGAGGTCTTGCTTTGTTGCCAAACTGATCTGGAGCTCCTGGGCTCAAGCAATCCTCTTGCCTTGGCTCCCAAAGTGCTGGGATTATAGGTGTGAGCCATTGTTCCTGTCCTGAAGTGTTATTTCTTATTTAAAAATACCCTTGATTAACTTCCCTTTAGTGTCCAGTTGCCATTCCATTTTTCCAGAGTCATGCATTTTCAGTCCTGCTGTCTGTGTGAGTATGCGTATGTACCCAGACTCATGACTAAGTATATACCCAGGCATGGACAGACCAAGTCACATGCTTTAAAGAATTTCATATTGGACTTTGCTTCCATGCTGAATGAGTTTCTAAACATTAGCTCAGTGCAGCTTTGAGTCGCGCACAATGAGTCAGCAAGAGCTTAAATATGAGAGTGTGAACCGATGACAAATTCCTTTTGCTAGGGAACTTTGATCCCTACCAGATTACAGCTTGCTTTCACTGTGCCCTCCCTCTTTTTGTTTCTAGTGTAACAAATATGTTCTCCTGCACTGAATGTATTTTCCTAACAACAGCGGTGATGGTGACAAGGCAGCCTGTTTGGAGCAACATCTGGGTCACAATGGAATTAGTATCCAGGACCAACGACAACAAAGTACAGGTGCTGAGTCATTGTGATTTGGTTATTCTCTAGTGAAAAGGATATGTGGAGCTTACCTTTCACTGCCTTTTTTTTTTTTTGCTGGTGTAAATTTGGAGGTGCTGTCATATGATCACCTTCCATTCACCAAAGCTCACATTTTAGATGTGCTCCCTTCTTAAATGCTACACTAGCTAAACACGTGGACCTGGTATCCTTGGGGTAAACAGAGTCTGCCTGGCTGCCTTGAGAACTTTGGACTGGATTTAAAATGAGGGAGCTGGAGATTGTTGTTCAGGCACCAGGAACTGAGACTTAGATTAATGAGGAGAGGAGTGAGTGTATGTGCGTTTCTTAATCCCATCTACTGGGTGATTAAGAAACTCATTCAAAAGTTGAACACAGCTGAGGTATTTCAAGGTGCTTCAGAGAAAGTATTACAAAAAAAATAAACTTTAGGAGCTAGACACATTATGGACATCAATGAGAGAGCTCCAACATTGGTGAGGTGTAGACCCTTCTAACTTGTGGGTAACAACAGCAAGATCCACCCAGCAAGACTGGTTATTTGTGGTGGTGACAGTGGGCAGAGGTGTCTCACTAGGCTATGGGTGGTGTTAGCATCATCTTACTGCAGCACAATTACAAGAAAGCCAAAGAGCAATAGGAATCAGCTAGAATTCTCTCCTGATTAAAAAAAAGGCAGGGGGCTAGAAGGCTGGGGCTCCTGGAACACTACTGAGTGGAACCCCACATTCCCATTAAACAAATGTTTGCTATCCTTGTTTGTGGTAGTGAGGACTAAACTCTGACCTTTTTCTTCTCTTACCCAAATTCATAACTAAAGGGCCTAGCCCTTTAGTTATGCCCTAAAAGCCATAAAGTCTCATCAGATGGGTTTTTATTAACCCTATTTGGCTTCCTCAACTTTCCCTTATCTTAATTCAGCATTTCTTTTACTCATTTCAAATTCTTTAGACAGAGCCTAACTCTTTCTACCAACCACCAATCAGAAAATCTTTTAATCCACCTATGACCTGCAAGCCCCTACTCAGATGTCTCACCTTCCTAGGGCCAATCAACGCAAATCCCTCATGTGTGGATTTATGTTTTGTCTATAACATCTGTCTTCCTAAAAATGTATAAAGCCAAGCTGTAATTCAGCCATTTTGGGTATATGTCCTCAGGACCTCTTGAAACCATGCCATGGGCTTAGGTCACTTACACATGGCTCGGAATAAACATTTTAAAATATTTTACAGAGTTTTGTTTTGTTTTGTTTTTGTCAATAGTAGCTACTGTCCCATTGGACTTTAGCTGTCTGCCTGTTCCACTGGATCAGCAGTGCCTTGAGGGAAGGGGCCAGACTGAATCCAATTTTTTTCACTTCTAGTGTTTAGTAAGTGCTTTGTTGAATTAGCAAATAAGTCCACCTCTATTCTTTATCAAAAATCTGAAATGTGATGAAAAAAATTAGTGTCTCTATTTGTGTTTTGGTACCCTTAGGAGAACCTTTGCTTCTGTAGTAACGTGCTCATACACAGAGTAAGCGCCAGCTGATTGTTAACTATGCCTGCCATCATTACTACAATTTCTAAGTTCACCTTTAATCTTTGTATGTAAAATTTTAACTTCCTTTGGTATTTTTATCTGATCACAGTCCCATGGTTCCTTCCTCTTAACTTTAAGCATATACTGCATGAACTTTTACACAGCAGTAAAAGTTTGAAGTTTTATTTCAATGATCCTTTTATTTTCTGCAGTGTTCAGCTTTCTCATATTTTCTGTTACTTCTGAACACTTCCCTAATGACAGACATCATTAAAGCTGTCCTTAAGAATAAATTTTATATCTATAGCTTTGGTTAGACACAATCTCAGATAAGGAATTTGTGGCCAGTCTGCAGTATTCTTTCCTTACTTAAAAAACAAACAAACAAAAAATTCTTCCCTTGACCTCACTTCAGTGTTCACTTGTCATTTCATTTTCCATAATTATACATAGCAAAATGTATACAGTGGAGGAAATTTACACTTCTACCTCCACTTCCTTACCATCTACTTTTGCCTGAATTCACTGCCACCGGGCTTCAGCCTCACCACCTACCTTAACACATCACTTTCTCTAAAGCCCCAGTGCCTTTCTTCTGACCTTGACCTAGTGAGTTATTTACATTCTCCTCTTTCTTGCTTACTTAGTTGGCTTAAAATTGTCAAAAAGTAAAATAAAAGGAAACTTCCCAAATCTACAGCCTCTCCTCCTTTGAAACAGTGTCCCTATTCTGACAGCTGTGACCCTGAGTTTATCTGCATTATTCCAACCCATCTGGTTGAAACCGCCTAATTTCTCTATAGAAGATATATGTAATATAATTATTATTAATTTTTTGTATAAACATAGAAATTGACTCTCCCAGTCTTAAAACTTGAAACTTACATTTGCCTTATCTCAGTTTCTTCCTTAGGAAACTGACTCTCAGGCAAGGAACTGAAACTTAACAGAACACAGCAAATAGTGAGATGCAGACCCCTCATTTGTCATGATTGCTTCCTTACCCTTCCCTGTTGCTGTTTTTATATTCCTTCTCGCCTATATAAGCCCTCAGTTTCCACTGACTGGGGAGATGAATTTGAGACCAAATCTCTTGTTCTCCTCTGATAGTATCAGCTGAGCAAAAAGCCTTCTTCCCTGGCAGTGCTCATCTCAGCCATTGGCTGTTTGGTGAATAATTGGACCCTAATGCTGATTTTTCATCATTCCACTTGTTGTCAGCTTCCTTCAACTTTTCATGTTGAGCCCATGATTCTTCTCTCTCCAATGGTCCACATGCTTGTGGTTTCCACCCAACGCTGCCTCTTTAATCTATTTGTGGGGCTAAACTCCATAGTCCTTTGGTATTCCAAACCCATTTGAAAATCTACATCATTTAGAAGAAATAACTTAAACTTTCCCTGCTCTAATGACTTTTCGAGGTTAGTGTGAACAGTTTTTTGTTTTGTTTTGTTTTTGGTATAATACTAATGTATCAACACATGAATATTTCTTTGTAAATATGCTTACACGTATGTTTTCTCCTCTATTTGTTTTCCAAAATGCATAATATGGTCCTCCATATGCACTGGACACTGGTTAAATATTGGTTAAAGTGAGTAACTATTAAAAATACTTAACTCCTGCCAACTGAGTCAATATTTAACTTCCTTAGTATGATTCTGAGACAGTTTATCCAGATACTGCCATTTCCTGCTTTCAGGGAGCTATTGTCTGTTGCAAACTTGTTGTTCCTCTGGGTCTTCTTTTCCTACCTAGCTCAGATGCTGAGTGTGGGTTTATGGAGTTAGACAAGGACACTATTCTTATGGGCTTTATTTTCTATGCCTCTAAAGATAGGAGAAACCAAATCAAAGTGCTTTTACCCAATTAACACAGAACATTTCACCTCTAGTCATCAAAATATATGGGGATTTATATCCACCAGCAACCAATCAGTTCTCCAGCAGACACCAGCTGGGTATCCTCTAATTCAATTCAATCCTGACACTAGCTACTTGGAGAAAATGTATAGGGTAAAATCTTAGCATTTGATTAATCTGAGGAAAGGGTATACATGCTTCTATGTAATATTTTTGTAGCGTTTTTATACATTTGAAATTATTTCAGAATAAAAGATGAAATATATACTCCTGCAATTTGGATACTTGGTTTTCCCATTTGCAAGATAAATGAATTTTCATTTATGGTTTTAAGGAATGATGTTAATGTCTTCTGAGAAGCATATTGGGACATTTTGTCTGAGGACTCTCTAAATTTTTTAATTATAAAAGTCCTTCAAAGGTCACAAGTTAAAGCACTTTAAAGTTAATAGACAAAAAAATAAAAATATATGACAAGAAATCAAAATGTAAAAAAATACTTTTATTGGTTAACAGAAGTGTTGAATTGTCATATATCCATTTCAAAGTCAGTGGCGTATTGATCTACTTGTATTGTTTGAAAAACTCAGTTTGATAAATTACTGATTTTCCCCGAATTTCTTTGTAAATATCAGAGTATTGAGATTGAGTTATCATTGCTGAAACTTCCAATTCATCCGAATCTCTTAATAAAAGCTCTAAAAATATCACTTCTTAATATGCCCAAAAATAAAAAGACAAAATCATGTATTTTTATTAGGTATGAAGTATTCATAGTCACAGAATAAAAATTTGTAAAGTAAACGTTATCATCTTTGACATATAGCTTCTTTTTCTGTGATACATTCAGCTAGTAAGTTCTCTTTAAAATACACTTTCATGATACAAAGTGAATTTTATTTTATTTATTTATTTATTTATTTATTTTTTGAGTTGGAGTCTCACTCTGTCGCCCAGACTGGAGTGCAGTGGCCGCTCCCGGCCACCGCAGCCTCGACCTGCTGGGCTCCGGCGATCCTTCCGCCTCAGTCTTCCAAGTAGCCGGAATTACAGGCAGGCGCTACCACGCCCAGCTGATATTTTGATTTGTTGTAGAGATGAGGTCTTGCTGCCCAGGCGGGTCTCGAACCCGTGGGCTCAGGCAATCCACTCACCTCAGCCTCCCAAAGGTGCGGGATTACAGGCTGAGCCACCGAGCCCGGCTCACAAAGTGAATTTTAAAATCACACTACCAAATAACAGAAAATGAGGGAAACATGACAGGTTAGCTTTCAGTTTAAAAGGGAATGTGCTCATTGCAACTTCTAATTTTATGCATTCAAATGCATGCAGACACTAACATGATGAATCCACATAACCATGACACTGGAAGTGAAGCTTGCGTGGCAGTCAGAACCTAGGAGAAAACTTCCTTAGTGAAAATCTTATGGCATCTGATTGGAAACCCCTGTCAGCAACCGTGAAAAGGTCTGCTCCTGACACGAAAAGTCTTGCAGGAAATAGAGAGAGGCTTCTGCCTACTCCCTCGTTCAGGAACTCAAGACCTTTACCAATCAGAAAACTCAATAACTGTTCTTCAACTGTGAAGGTTAAAAATAAAAAGGTAAACAACGTAATGGGGAAAAAAAGGAAGAAAGAAGGAAAGAAAGAAAGAGAACAAAGCCAGAAATATTAGTGTCTTTCAAAGCAAAAATAATTTGGCAGAAAATATAATCATTTTGTATTGATAAAATATATAATCCGTAATAAAGATGTAAAATTCATGAGGCATTATAGTATTACAAGCTTAAAATAGGCCAAGAAGAAAAACTTCAGGAAAATTAAGATGACAATGAAAGAAACGCAACTGTTGTGACAGACATAAGCTATTTTTCTCAAGATTTGGTAGAACTGCTGGTGGGAATGCAAATTAGTGCAACCTCTTTGGAAGACAGTGTGGCGATTTCTGAAAGAACTAGAAATTGACCTTGCATATGACCCAGTAATCTCTCTATTGGGAATATACCCGGAGGAACTCAAACATTCTGCAAAAAAGATACCTGCCCATTCATATTTGTTGCGGCTCCATTTACAATACAAAAACATGGAACCAACCATGCTGCCCATCAAAGTTGGACTGGATTTTTAAAATGTGGTATATATACACCATGGAATATTATGCAGCCATAAAGAAGGACAGACATATGGACTTTGCAGCAACTTGCATGGATTTAGAGTCTATCATACTCAGTGATCTATCACAGAAACAGAAAACTTAGTACATGCTCTCATGCATAAGTGGACCTTGAACAATTATCATAATCCTATGAGAAAGGGATTGGCAGTAGTAGGAAACTGCCAGGGGAGGGGGGTGGGATTGGCAGTGGAGGGAAACTGTCAGGGGATGGGGGGAGCACACTTCATCAACAAGGGTAGCTGCATAATGAACATTTGCATACCTAACTCTGAATTGTACTTCTCATCTTTAAAATTAAAAATTAAAAAAAGAGCCGGGCTCGATGGCTCAGCCTGTAATCCCACGCCTTTGGGAGGCTGAGGTGACTGGATTGCTTGAGCCCCCGGCTTCGAGACCCGCCTGGGCAGCGAGACCTCATCTCTACAATAAAAAAAAAAGAAAAAAAAAAATCAGCCGGGCGTGGTAGCGCACGCCTGTAATTCCGGCTACTCGGAAGGCTGAGGCGGAAGGATTGCCGGAGCCCAGCAGGTCGATGCTGCGGTGGCCGGGAGCGGCCACTGCACTCCAGTCTGGGCAACCGAGTGAGACACTAACTCAAAAAAAATACATAAATAAATTAAAAATTGGTCGAGATTGAAAAATAAAATAAAATTGAAACCGGGCTCAGTGGCTCAGCCTGTCATCCTGCGCTTTGGGAGGCTGAGATGAGTGGACTGCCTGAATCCGCAGGTTCGAGACCTGCCTGGGCACCTTGGCAAGACCTCATCTCTACAATAAATAAAAAAATTAGCCGGGTGTGGTAGCGCACACCTGTAGTTCCAGCTACTTGAAAGGCTGAGGCAAAAGGATCCCTGGAGCCCAGCAGGTTGAGGCTGAGGTGGCCGGGAGCGGCCACTGCACTCCAGTCTGGGCGACAGAGTGAGACTCCAACTCAAAAAAAAAAAAATTGAATCAGTAGGCAGATATTGAACTTTGTATCTTAAAAGCAGAGAATAGATCTTTTTCATGGATCCATGGTCCCATCTGCAGTTGCTGATCATATACTGGGGCACAAGGGGAATTTTACTATATAATAGAAATTAGAACATGTAGAAGGTACAGTCCCATGATCAAAACTAACATATACTGCTGGGCCTGGTGGCACACTCCTGTAATCCCAGTACTTTAGGAAGCCAAGCAAGAGGATGGCTTGAGCCCAGGAGTTATAGACCTGCCTGGGCAACATAGGGAGAACACCTCTCTCCAAAAAATCAAAACATTAGCCGAGTGTGATGTCATGAACCTATAGTCCCATCTACTAGAGAGGCTGAGGTAGAGTTTACCCTAGTCCAGGATGTCAAGGCTGCAGCAAGCTATGATCCTGCCATTGCACTTGAGCCTGGGTGACAGATTGGGACCCCAACTCAAAAACAAACAAAAAAATCCCCAAACAACAACAAAAAACCCTAACATAGTAAGCAAAGTTTACGATTTTATTTTATTTTTTGAGTTGGAGTCTCACTCTGTGACTCAGGCTGGGGTGCAGTGGCACCATCATGGCTTACTGCAGCCTTGACCTCCTGGGCTCAGATGATCCTTCCCCCTCAGCCTCCTGAGTAGCTGGGACTACAAACGCATGCCACCACACCTGGCTAATTTTCCAATTTTTTGTAGAGACGAAGTCTTGCTATGTTTCCCTAGTCTCCAATTCCTGGGCTCAAGCAATCCTTTTGCCTTGGCCTTCCAAAGTGCTGGGTTTACAGGCATGAGCCACCAAACCTGGATTTTAAGTAAAGTTTAAACAAATAAGACTCTTTGATCCGTGAATTATCTAACAATTTCCCAAAGAAAGTCTTATAATTCACTTATGCTTTTGAAACTTTAAAGTTCATATATAATTTATAGGAATATTTTCATTACGACACTGTTTGTAACAACAACATGCTGGCAATAACCCAAATGTTGGTCAGCAGAGTACACCCATCAGTGGGAAATCGTGCAACTGTGAGGAGTACCTCTGCAAGCGGAGATCTCTGTATATTCTGCAGGATGCATTGTTACATGAAGAAAGCAAAGTGGAGGGAAATATATAATATGCTACCATTTATACAAAAAAAGTAACAGAGATATGAATACATATTTGCTTATTTTGAAAATCAGGGGCAACCCCCTCAGGTCCCCTCCCACTGTGGGAGCTTTTCTGTCCTCTCAGTAAATCATGCTTTCTCACAAAAAAAAAAAAAAGAAAGAAAGAAAATCATAACAACAAAACTAGGGCATAATGAAACAAAACTGGAAAAAAATTAAAAACGGTTACTTATATTGGGAACAGAGTGGAGGAAATATGTATAAAAATAACAGTTTTTGATGACATCTTCTTTTGTAAATTGATTTTGTAACCATGTAAAGCTTATACATAATTATAAAATTGAATTAGATTTAAAAAATAATTCTCAAATATGAAACCAAAGTAAAAATTACTGTCTTAAGCTGGTGGATTAACTATACAGAGAAGAATTATATCAAGTAACTTATAAAAAAACTTAGGGTTTTAACATATAAGCTTAATTAGGTATATCTTAAGAATTAAAAAAAATTGCAAATACCCCGTATGCCACTCTCAGTTATCATGCTGTTTATAATAATATTGGCAATGCTATTCTGAAACTATGGTTTATATTACAGAATATGGCAAATAAGTAATTATGGTTATATTATTCAGAGTCAAGATGTTAGAGAAAAAAAATCAAAGCAAAGGAGTACAAACTCTATAACCCTAAACTTGAATTGATAACATCAGAGTGAGCTCATGAAGTATTTCCTTTTAACAAAACAAAACAGCTTGTTTCCTAGCTCTGCCCATTAAAAAAAGCCTAAAAAATATGACCAGCCAAGAGGCAAGGAGTTCCTGCATTCAAACTGTGTTTTCTAATACCGTTTGCCATGAAAGGGAACCCTGATTTTTGGAGAGCCAGTTAATTTCAATACTGGGAACAAAAATTCAGTAAGGTCTTTATCTTAATCCTTGTGCACTGCTACAATAAAATACCTGAGACTGGGCAATTTATAAAGAATAGAAATTTGTTTCTCACAGTTCTGGAGGCACCATAAAGGAGTTCACGATAAAGGCACCAGCAGTTTCAGTGTCTGGAAAGTGCCCAGTCTTGACTTCCAAAAGGGCATGTGTTACTGCATCCTCTGAAGGCGATAAATGCTGTGTCTTCACATGGCAAAAGTCAGAAGGGCAAAAAGGGCCCAAGCCACTTCCCTCCAGCCCTTTTACGGTTACTAACCCATTTCCACCTTCCCTCCTGGCATAATCACTTCCCAAAAGGCTTCAACTCCCAACACCACGGGGGCGGGGGGTGTGATTAAGTTTGAACACATGAATTTTGGAGGGAACACATTCAATCTATAGCAGTCCTGGAGCACAATGTCATACCATAAACAAGAACATTTCATTGACTGCAAAAGTCACCTCAAAAAGGACTCAGAATTCAATTTGAATACCTGTCCAAAAAAAAAAAAAAAAGGTAAATTAGAATGATGGGTGAAGACACAGTTGATATAAGTTCACAAGTTCATTAAAAAAAATTATAACTCTTGGTCACTTACAGAGGATTCTGAGAAACTAGCTAACTGTACCAAATGTAACCAAACAGTTAATGAAGGGAAGTTTCTCTATTATAAAAGTATTCCTGCTAATAAATAAGGAGTGGGAATATTTGCACTCTAAGGAAATAGTAGATTTAGGCTAAAATCTCTAATGTCACATCAACAAAGACAATTGGGCGTTATATACCTGCTAATGAAAGTCTTATCACGACTGATGTTTTCTTGCTAAACTATCTAAGTGATCAAATTACCCATTAGGAAGCCAGAGCACCGATAATGGGATAGTGCAGGAGACAGTAAACTTATGAACAAAAGACACTGTGTGGATGAAATCAGCAAAATTCAGAATGTTGAATATTCTACAGGACTAACTGATCCAGTTTCTTGACCAGATACATGTCAAGGAGGGAAAAGAGAGGAAGTATGTAGCAGATATTGCTGGTGCCCACCTGTGTCCTTTGTGTCTCTCACTGTGCTCTGCCTGACTTTCCTGTCAGTAGCTGCTTCTCTGTGCTTGAGTTTTTTTTTCTCCTGAATCATAGAAGGCCAAAAGTACTAAGCAATAATGCCCCAGAAGCAGCCCTTAAACAATGATTAAATAAAATAGATGTATACGATGGAATATTATGCAGCTATAAAGAACAAAATCATGTCCTTTGCAGCAACATAGATGCAGCTGGAAACCATCATTCTAAGTGAACTCTCACAGAAGCAAAAAACTGCACACCGCATGCTCTCACTCATAAGTGGGCTCTAAACCTTGGGCACACAAGCACAAAGGTGGGAACAACTGACACTGGGCACTGCTAATAGGGGGAGGGAGCACAGGGTAATGAGAGACACTCAACCACCCATTGGGTACCATGTCCACTACCAGGAGAGAGAAGGCTCGCTAGAAGCCCAAACCTCACTTGCACACAATTTACTTTAGCAGCAAAGCCTCAACTCTAAAATAAAAAATTTTTAAAGTAGATGATTAAATATACAAGCTCCTTCAACTCCCAGGGGGATAATTCTGAGGTAAGTGTGTGTTTATACTTTTCCAATAACTTCCCTGAAGGATTAAGCTTCAGTCACCCACTGGTAAATGGCTTAAGGGCTCACCCTATATGGGTTGCTTTTTTTCCCTGTATATCTTGATCTCTTCCTTGCTGTATGCCTTGCATTCCCCAAATAAACTACATACACTCGAGTCCTGTCTTAGGGTCTGTTTCTGGAGGAAATAAAACCAACGCAGGCCGGGCTCGGTGGCTCAGCCTTGTAACTCCAGTGCTTTGAGAGGCCGAGATGAGTGGATTGCCTGAGCCCGCGGGTACAAGACCCACCCGGGCAACTTGGCGAGACCTCATCTCTACGATAAATAAAAAATTAGCCGGGTGTGGGAGCGCACACCTGTAGTTCCAGCTACTTGGAAGGCTGAGGCGGAAGGATCGCTGGAGCCCAGCAGGTTGAGGCTGTGGTGACCGGGAGTGGCCACTGCAGTCCAGTCTGGGCGACAGAGTGAGACTCCAACTCAAAACAAAAACAAAAACAAAAAACCAACGCAGATTGAGGAAATATAGATTAAAAGAGACTTAAGAGACTTGTCAACCAATTGCAAAGTATGGAGCTAAGTCAACTGTTAAAAACATTTATGAGACAACCGGGGATATCTGAGCACTGACTATTTAATAACTAGAAATTATTGGTTTTTTAAAAGATGGCATAATACTGATGTGCTTGTCTTTAAAATCAAGAGTAAATACTGAATACTTATAAATAAAATGTTAGGATGTCTAGAATTTGCTTTCAAATGAATATGGAGTGAAGTTGTGATTAGCAATGTGTTGATCATTGTTAAAACTGGGCTATTGCTATGTGGGAGCTCATAATACTATTCTGTCTACTTTTTGTAGATGCTGGAAATTTTCCCTAATTAAATAACACTCACTCACACACACACACACACACACACACACACACACACACACAACTGCTGAAAGCTCCGTGGGGGTTGTTAATAACTGTGTTCTTACTGCTTAGCACATGGTCAGCAAAGAGGCACTCAAAATATTATTTGTTGAACAAATGTGTTTTGTCTTATATTGGAGAGACCAAAGCAAGTATTGCTGATGTTAATATTTCTAGCTAATGCACCAGAATTTTACCAAGAATTTATACAGACCAGAAGGCAAAAATCATTTTATCAATTAGTATAATGTCAGTTTCAGAAAATTTCATACTACCTCTACCACTAACTGAAATATTTTTTCAGCATGGGATTTTCCTCACCATTTGTGATTTTAAATTATTTTTAAGTACATATGTTTTTATTATAATGCTTATCCTTTTGCCAAAATGCTGGAATTTCTGGGATATTTTGATCATTCAGTGGGACAGATATGGAACTAAATCTTGAAAATAGTACTTGCTTAGAAAAATCTAGGATTGTGAGTTTACAGTCCTAATTTATTGTGAATTTACCTAAGGGCTATGTGTTTCTGAAATTTACAAGGTGACTGCTTTTGTTGGGACCAAAACCATACAGCTAATAAAACTAAAACTTTACTAGGAAAATCTTTTAAATAAAAGAATAGCTTATTAAGTGGGAGGGGCAGGATATCTTTGAAATCTTAGAAGTTTGTAAATAGAAACTTGCAAAAAATTTCTGCAGAAATTTTCCACTTTAATACTTGGTACATGCCTGTAGTTCCAGCTGTTCAGGAGGCTGAGGCAAGAGGATAGCTTGAGCTCAGGCGTTCAAGGCTACAGTGCGCTATTGTTGCATCTGTGAACAGCTACTGCACTCCTAGTTGGGTAACATAACTAGATTCTGTCTCTAAAAAAACCAGATAGAAAGATAGAGAGTGCCGGGCTCGGTGGCTCAGCCTGTAATCCCGCGCCTTTGGGAGGCTGAGGTGAGTGGATTGCCTGAGCCCGCGAGTTCGAGACCCGCCTGGGCAACTTGGCGAGACTTCATCTCTACAATAAATCAAAATTAGCCGGGCGTGGTAGCGTGCGCCTGTAGTTCCAGCTACTCGGAAGGCTGGAAGGATCGCCGGAGCCCAGCAGGTTGAGGCTGTAGTGGCCGGGAGCGGCTGATGCACTCCAGTCTGGGCAACAGAGTAAGATTCCAACTCAAAAAAAAAAAAAAGAAAGATAGAGAGAGAGAGGTAGAAAGAAAAAAGACAGACATACAGATGTAGACATGTCTGTGCATTAGACTCTAGACCCCAAAATATTCTACTACTTGCCAGGAGTTCACACTACTGCTGAGATTTACGTTCTTGCGAGATTTTCTAGTAACATGATAGTCCTCATTTTCAGGCTGCCAGGTAGAAAAACAGTAACTTAATTTTACAAGAACATATGACTGATGCTAAGAAGACTCTCTATGAGATTCTAAGCGCTGGAATATTTTTGGAAGGTTCAAACAGGCACAGTTTAAACTAGAAAGAGTAAAATGTTAAATGTTATATATTTATAGAAAGTCAAACTATTTTTTCCTCACCTGATTCAAAAGGTAGTACCAAGTTCAGACTGAATAACTTTATATTGTAAATAATTATTTTTTATTGAATTCATTCCTAGTTCTATTTTATGTGCTTATTTTTGTTTTCTACATTTCTTTTTCACCTACATGTAACTTATGTTGCTAAGTTATATTTTATAAAACTTTCTAAGTGGCTTTTTATTCTTTATGGAAAATAGTATAAGAAAAATTAATTAGCTTACTAGTGAAATTTGAAAACTACTACCACCTAAATAAAGGTGACACATTAATATGCATATGAATTGCTTACTATCCTCACATTAACAATCAGATTTTCTTTTCTTTTCTTTTTTGAGTTGGAGTCTCACTCTGTTACCCAGAATGGAGTGCAGTGGCACGCTCCTGGCCACCACAGCCTCAACCTGCTGGGCTCCAGCGATCCAGCCGCCTCAGCCTTCCAAGTAGCCAGAACTATAGGTGTGTGCTACCATGCCTGGCTAATTTTTGATTTATTGTAGAGAGGAGGCCTCGCCAAGTTGCCCGGGTGGGTCTCGAACCCATGGGCTCAGGCAATCCACTCGCCTCGGCCTTCCGAAGTGCTGCGATTACAGGCTGAGCCATCGAGTCTGGCCAGATTTTATTTTCTAAGATATTTCTCAGAATGAAATACCAGCCATATCATCAGCCTAATTCATTCAAATTCACTGTCTGGATTTGGCTGTTCAGCCTATAGTTTAAAGTTTAATAGATTTGCGGTTTCTTAGAATCAAAAGTTATTTAGTGAAACATGAATTCAATAAATGATGGATTTAAAGTTTTTGCTAACAAAGAGTATAAGAGATTTAACAGAGACTCTAAATAACTAATTTAATTTCTCTAACTTGTTAGGGGAAATTTTGGCTCCTCCCAAGGACTTTAAGTTGACCAACCATTTATAATAGTAACTGACTTTAAGATTCCTTCAGCTCAGGGTATTAAAGACCAACTAAGACAGTAGTTAATTCTAACTTCATTAAATTGTAATTCCCATTAATTCACCCACCTTTCTTTCACGAATTTTATTTTACAATAAAATTTTATCTGAGGAGTTTCTGTTTTGATCATTATACAGAATTGTGCTGTTTTCCTTCCTTCAGTCTTTTTGCTGAATGGAGTCCTGAACTTTTCTTGAGGTTTTTCACCTGAGTCCATGACGAGTTTAGAAAAGCACCTTCTGTCCTGTCCATGCAGAGGGATAATGGGATATGAGGACTGAGCAAAAGTCTTCCAGCCTGTGCCTGCCCACCTCCTTATAAACTTGTCATTGTCCTTGGATCCACATTAATGTCCTTAGACATTAGCTCTCAGGCGCAGGTACTTTGATACCCTGGGAGGGGAGGCCAGGCCAGGATTCTCATTGTGAGCCATGCTGTATACTGGTCCCTGAACCAGGAGCTTTGTATTAGTTATCTCATTTGACTCTCAACAACCCTACTTGTGAATAAATACCCATTTTATACATGAGAAAATTGAGGCCCAGAGAAGATACTTACTTAGCTGTGTGCTGTCTAATCCAAAGCCTTTTGTCTATTCTACTGCTGCCTGTATAGACTAGTACCAGCCATGGTGACGTGGCAGACAGCAAAGCCTCAAAGAAATGTACCATCAACCACTACGTGTTGAATAGGCCATGGACACTAGGAAATGAAGCAGCTACGGTCACCTAGGGGGTGGAAGTGAGGTAGTAACCGAAATAAAGTGGAGTGAGGCACTGAAGGACACTAGGACAATAAAAATGTTCGAACATCACATTTCCTCCTTAAGGTCAGATCAAGTTAGAACATGATGAACAGCAGAAATTACGCAGCCAGTCCAGTCTGCAGGGCAAAGTCATTTTTGTTGAAAAGTCCTGCAAGTATTTACTCCAATGGAACAGAGTCTTCTTCTAAATGTAAGATCTTTTGTGTGCTCTGAGGAATGAAGTGTACTTGTTTGGGTGGGGGAATATTTGCTGCAATTCTCCATGTTTTGTTTTATCTTTCTTTTCCATGTCATTTAATGTCTCTTTTTCCTTTGCTTTATCCAAAGATACCAAAGGAGCCAAGTAAAATGCTCTCTTTTCTCCAGAGTTCTTTCATTAGTTCTGTTTGGCAGGAGAGTATACTATCTGGTTACAGGAAAACAGGCAGCACATAAGCGACCCCCAGACACCGAGGCGACCTTTCTCTCACTCCTCCACTCCCCACAAGGTATTATGTTCTGAGTCAAAGACAGAAGACCAGCGATAGGTCTGCCAAGCTTTTTACTGGTAGAGACCTTTTCTGAGTACCAATTCAGATGATCTAGGCCAGGATTATTTGTTTGCTAGGATGGAAAACAAACTGGAACTGGCTCAAGTGAAGGGAGGCTTCCTGGAAGTGAGGAAATGTTCTGAAATTCATTTGCAGGAAGCGTGTTTGTATCTCCTGGGAATTATTCCGTCTCCCATAGTCTCCCTGAGGTCAAGATTGCTCTCTATTTCCTGGGGCTGATGTAGTCCTGTTCTCTTACTGACTGTAGAGTTGTGCTAGCTACACAACTGCTCACATCTATGAAAGACACGTGATGTTCCATTTAGCCAGGGTGATGCGAGCTATTTTTAAAAAGGCTATAAAATACTTGCAGTAAAAGTCATGTCAATTCACATTCATTAAAAAAAAATGAAGTGAATCTATGCTGTAAAATTTTTTTCATGCCAAGTGCAGGAGTGAAGGTTGTATCAAGACTAGATGATCAAGTAGATAATGGTATGGTGCCAACATCCCAAGGAGATTCGGAGTCACTATTGTTGGGAGTGGTCAAAGAATTTGTCCCCCGACAAGGCATGTGGCTTTGTTCTCCTCTGTTCCCTCCTCCATTCCTCACCTCCTTCTTATAATGTCTTACTTTAACCAGGGGAATGTGGAGTGTAAGACCTTTTTGTTCTTTTAACGTCCAGAGAGCTATTTCTGAGACACATGGCCAACTGTAAGGGTTGGGTGTGCTGCTCTGGCTTGAAAATTTTAAAGACTTCTCTTCACCATTGGATCAAATATTTGATCAAAATGTGACTAGAGGTCTGAATCCAGAACACCAGTTCCTGATGGTAAACCTGTGAGTTGTAAATAACTACATAAAGGGCATTGAATCTAAACAGATCTAGAATGAGAGACTGAGATCAAGGAACTTAAAGGCATATCTGGATTTATTTAAAAGGAATACAAACATAGAATCTCTGTGGGCATGGAGAATGGAAAGAACTTGACTCTCTGGTCAATGCAGGTTGGCCACCTCTGTTGCTGTGTCTCTGGTCCTTCTGTGCTACCCATAGTTTTTTTAAGTGAGGAAGCAGGATTTATTGAGAAGACAGAAAAGCTCCCACAATGGGAGGGGACCTGAGGGGGTTGCCCTATCCATATTAATATTGTAGCTTCTTGGAGGCAGGACTTGATGAACTACACACACTTCCAGAGGGTTTGGTCAGGGTGACCCTGGGAGCTGCGAGGATGGCCAATGCTGTTGGCACCAAAAGGCCAGGAGGCAACTTTGTTCTGATTAGTTAAAGAACATTTAGGGACACAGAGTTATGGAAGCAGTTTTCTTCCTCTGTAGGTGATGCAATCGATCTCAATAAGCATTTGGGTGAATCCCTCTCTCCAGCCAGGCTTGAAGGCAGTTTGTGCCACCTGGTTGGGGGGCGGGAGGAGTTTCATTGATCCTAACTATTACTCCAGAGCCTTTTCATTTCAGGGCAAGACCAACTTTCCCAGTCCTTTTGTGAATGACCCAAAAGAATGGGATGAGGGAAAGGAAGATACCACTTTCAATTCCCACTGGAGGAGTCCCTGAAGTCTCATTAGTGTCTCAACTGTTTAGTCTAAGTAAGATGTATGAAGTAACGTGTTTTTTTTTTTTTTAATCATAAAATTGATTGATTCATGAACTGATTGATTACTGGACATTGGCGATTTAAACATAAAAATTATATTATCTTAATTAACTCAAGAAGCTCAAAGTTTAATGGGGAAATGGATAAATATTTATGATATAACATGATGAGGGCAACAATAAATCGAGCCCAAGATAAAAGGAATCTTCTGGGTTTTCTGTTGGACAAAATGTCTTTGAAAAGCCCTTTACCTGGAGGCAAGTAGAGGCTCAATTCCAGCTCCAACTATTCTAAAAGAACTCTGAGTCTAAAGATCACAGACTATCTCATACCTGGAGCCATGCCTACTATCTGGAATTTCCCAGTGACTTCCAAGCTCTTAGGCTGGTCCATACAGACTTATTAATCATTATCCATCCAACATTGCTGCTTCTGCCACCTGACAGATAATGTCAAACAGTCTAGTGTGTTTGTCACACATGATCTTTAAGACAGTCTCATTCCTAGTCTGGCTGTTATGTGACAACCAGCGTCTTCACTTCCTGATTTCTATCATATTTCTTCCCTGTTCCCCATGGCCAGCTGGTTGAAGAACTCAAAAGGCAGGCCATCAGTAATGGAGAGACTTGAAGCCCAAGACATGAGCAGTAAACACCCAGCACATCATAATTATGGACAATTTAGCAGCACATAAAAATGGATTATCCTCACCATGGGGGACTGCCGTTATGCTGGATAAATATGCTGTCTCTCTCTCAGCAGTTCTTTCTGCGCCAGTATTTGGGGAAAGATAATGCTTGCTGCATGCAAAATTGTAAAAAAACATTTTATTAACAAGATGAAAAGATGTTCCCGTTTTACATAAAGCTTGCTAATGCTTAAGGATTACCCATTTATTGGCAAAACTGTTTCAGTGGCTTAAATCTAATTTAAGAAAAGCACTACAGGTATTCTTGGCCTCTCATTCTATATAAAAGCACACTTCCAAAGCCTTTTTTCTCTACTTGAAAACAAGAATTGAGAAATATTAAAAAAAGGTACTAGATAAAACTAAAACTTTAACACCCTAAAGATGAATCCTGTTTTTAGAAGCAGATATTAGGTTCTAGAAGCTCTCTGAACATCATGTAGCACTGAAGAAGTTACCATTGCTGACTCAGATCTTGATCAAGTAATGGCTACTATATATTAAGGGGCTACAGTCAGGCATACTTCTAAGTGCTGTGTATATACTAATTTATTTTTCTCTTAGGACATAAGGGATTTGCAGACCCTTCAGGTTCTTGCGTGTTCCAAGATGGGTTAACCCAGAAACTGTCACAAAAAGACAGATTCAGCAAAAAGGGAACAGCCAACATATTACGTAGGTGTCCCTGTGGCTTAGTGGTAGAGACTGGACATTTATGCCCTTAGGGGAAAAAAGATGAGGTCAGAGCAGACTGAGACAGATCAAGTCTGGCGCTTTTGCTGTAGAGCCTAGAATCAAAGATGATCTGATGGAAAGCCAGGCAGACAGTTCAACGGAGGCATTCATCCATAGGGATTGACACAGTTAGGGTGATAATACGCGTACACCAGATCAAAGCAAGAGAGCTGGGAAAGGAAATAGATGCTGGAGCCTGCAGAGAAGTCTGAGCCCCTGGGACAAAGTGGTGGGTGCTTCAACCAGGGTGCTATTGTTTGGGGCATTCTGGAAGGACCCTATGAAGGGCATGGGGTCTCTAGCACTATCTGAGTATACTCTTCCATGATTTGGTATTCCAGGGAAGGAGGGGAAAATTACAAGAATGACAATAGCAGGAAGAAGTTGTGCCAAATTTCACTCCACCATCAAAAAAGTGGTTTTAAGCACGGCCAAGGAGAAGATTATTATACCCTGTTTTAAGTTTAGAAATCTGTACTAGAGTATGACTCAGATGCTTTTCTTCTATCAGTTCTGGGATTCTAATTCTTAATATACCTGAATTGGTTTTGGCATCCTTATTCTTATGATTACTAGGGACTTTCAGTTGTCTAAATCCTGCTTGGCTTTTACTAATGGGCACTAATACCATGCTTTTATTACTAAGCTTGTGGGTGATGCTAAGAGATTCTTTGCAAGTTACTGCCTGTAATCCATATGCAGGGTGTTTGGTGTCTTGTGGTCATCTTTAGTTTCTAATTCCCTGTGTAGTAATCTAAATAAACAGTCAGCAAACTTTTCTGTTAAAGGCCCAATAGTAATTATTTCAGGCCTTGTGGGCAACAACCAATTCTGTCATCGTGAGAAGCAGTCATAGATGATGAAACAAATAAATGTGTCTGTGTTCCAATAAAACTTTATTCACAAAACAAGCAGATAGAGAATTTGAAACATGGATATAGTTGCTGGCTTCTGATAGAAATACTTAAACACATAAACAAACAGAAACATAAGTTTCATACTCTCTGTAAGGAATTTTTCTTTTAGATCTTTACTCAAGAATGGGGAAATGAAGGAGCCACTTTGCCTACATGGAGCTGTAAGCCACTACTTTCTTTCATATCTTACATGTGTGACGTAGGAAGCAAATATCCTGAACCCAAGCTTCCTTCCTACTTTTTAAGATACAGAAAAGACTGGGATGTTCTATTTCAGGTTTTCTGGAAAGAGAGGAACCCCATTTGCTAGTTCCTCACCCATCTATTGAGGATCTTTGGATACACCAGCCTTCTGGCAGGGATTCAGTGACTTCTCTTGGATGGCTTCTATTCTTTTTTTCCCATTTCCTCAGCAGTAGTAGCCACCTCAAGAACCTTTTTCTCAGGGTAGCTTATAAACATAGAGAGTCAATAGAGTTAAAGACAAAGCAAATACTGTTTTTTTCTAAAACCTGAAAAAAACACTAAAACAAAACTTAAATGAAAAACTACCATAAGAGAATTACTCCAGTCAAAAGCAAGTTCAAAGATTAAACATATTCGCCTTCTTTATCTAAGGAATGAAGATGTTCAGACCAATGGGCCGAACTTGCTCAATTCTAAATTCTCTCTTGCCACCTGTTACTGATTGAATTGTGTTCCCCAAAAGATGCTGAAATCTTAACCCTTGATACCTGAAAATGTCACCACATTTGGAAATAGGATCTTTGCAGATGGAATCAAGTTAAGTTGAGGTCGTTAGGTTGGACCCAAATCCAATATGACTGTTGTTCTTATAGGAAGAGGGAAATTTGGACTTAGATACACAGTGGAGAACGCCATGTGAGGACACAGAGACAAATAGGGAGAAGATGGTTGTGACAACAGCAGAGATTGGAATGCTGCATTTGCAAGCTAAGGAATGCCAAGATGGCCAGTAATGGCAAAGTTAGGAGAGGAAAGTTGGGATAGACTCTCTCTCAGAGCCCTCCAGAAGGAACCAGTCTCATTGGCACCTTTATATCAGACTTCTGGCCTCCAGAACTGTAAAAAAAAATAAATTTCTATTGTTTTAAGTCCCCCAGCTTGCGGTAACTTTTTATATGGCAGCCCTAGGAAACTAATATGCAACCCATGGGCTGAAGAAAAAAAAGAACTCAGATACATTCTGTAGGGTGTTTCCTATTCCTTACTATTCAGATACCTCAATGATGGAACAAACCTAATAATCCTGACTGCTATTGTATGCACAGGCTACCCTCTGGCTTCACTTTGACTGATCTTTCATTCAGATCATCTGGGACTTTTAAAGCCAAATGGAAAGTGATCATTTTAATACTTTTCCTCTTTTAGTTATGTGAATTCAGGGCCAACGCCAAGGACTGTTTGGCAAATTGTCAGCAACTGATAATATGACTGAACAGCCTGATATGTCAGCTATTGTTCTACTGTATTAGCTTTTTTGGGTACTATGAGCTCATGAGATATAACAAAGCACTCTTCTGTCTAAACTCCTCTGAATATGTTGTCTTAGTCTGTGTCTGTCAAATGGGAATTCTCTGATATCTTTGTTTTCTTTTAGAGGCTTCTCCTCTAATTGGATCTGTATTTGATGACATGGGCATAAAGTGCCTCGTGTACCTGGTATAGCGCCCATATGCTAAAAGCCATTCTTTAATATTGTACTGTTTAGATGGGCCCACTGTAGAGTCAAACGTAGGAAATTTCATCAGAAGAAGGATTATAATAGCTAACATTTATTGAGTGATTCTCATGTACCAAACATTCCTTTTGGTGTTTGGTGAAGGATAATTCCTTTCATTCTCGAAGCAACCCTATAAGGCAGGCACTGTAGATATCCTTACTTTGGAGCTAAGAAACCTGAGATACAGTGGTAAGTAAAAATATGCCAAGGTCATCAGGCTGGTGAGGGCCAAAATGAAGATCTGAACCTAGCCACAAAGTCTTATCTTTAACTTCATTGGTCGCTGCTCCACCCCTTCCCCCCCCTCCCTAGAAATACTCTCATATTGGATCTGAATGTTGTAATGTTTTCCTCACCAAAAATTAGTGGTTTTTTTAATGTCCTATTCAATGAATGCAAAATTTGGATCTGTGTTCTTGCCCAAGGTTGCAGGATCATCCTTGCAGGAAAGGCACTGAATGAGATGGCCTCTAGAGTCCAGCTCTAGGGGATTCATAATTTGATCATGTTACAGATGTCTCTCAACTTGTGAATGATCCATGAGTAGTTAAGTTTTCTTCAAGTAGGCCTGCTCACCAGAAATATAGCAAGTTTCTCAACATTAAATGTTTACTTTTTTTTTTTTTTGAAAGCAGGATTTATTGAGAGGACAGAAAAGCTTCCACAGTGGGAGGGGACCCAAGGGAGTGACTCAAATGTGTTCTTTTTAATCATGCTATTATACAACATAATTAGTGGTAGTGAGTATTAGGCAAACTAAGGTAGGGAGGACCGGTGCTGAGAGAATAAAACAAAGAATTGTAAAGGCAAAGCAAAAGAATTTATTCACGTTTAAGGGAGAACAGGACCCACACTAAGAGGCAATATGGTGGGGGGTTTGAGGAAGGAGGGCCTTTAAAGTTTTAACAAGGAGACAGGGTAAAAAAAAAAAAAATCTCCAGTAGCTGCATTCCTAAGTATTGATAACACCAGTCTTGTGTCCTTGGCGTTGTCAGGGCAACCAGTCCTGTGACTCCAGGGCCTTCAGCCTCTGTCTGGTGGACTTGTGGGCAGTCACAAAAAGGCTGATTACAAATATATAAGGTCAGCTTGGTCCTGTATAGTCAGAAAAAAATGCCTAGAATAGAGGAGTAATCAGAACAGACATATTTGGGAGTAACAATTATCAGTAGCGACCTCCAGAAAGGTGATTCTGCCCTTAACTAATGATTAGAAAGTGGGAAGTGGAACAAACAGCTACAAAGGTATGCCAAAGCTTAAGCAATGTTAAAATGGCTGTTCTTTAGCTAAGTTACTCCATTTTGACATTACCCTTTCAGTGACTATTTGAAGGTATACTTGATTTCACACAGAATACACATTTAGCAGGTGCCAGAGACCCAGGAAGTAGAGGGCTAGAGTTCGGTACCTCTTCCGGGGCAGCCCAGCATTCCCTGTTGTTGAAGTGGTGAAGAGGAGAAAGGAATAGGAGAAAGGATAGGTCAGGATTGGGTCTGGGGCAGGGGTTTAAGCTAATCAGCCCCGCCCCCCCCATATTTAGAACAAAATTTTAAAATCTCTATCCTGAAACAACTTTCATAAATAATATAACCTGCTTATATGCATAATTTAAAAAAACTATATAGTATCCCAACTCAAGCATAAAGAAAAAATAAAAGCAAATGATAATAAGGTAATATAATATTCATTGCTCAGGTCAACAACAGTAAAGTCAATGATAGACTCAAATGTTTGTACCACTCTGTGGAATCTTGGCAAATGAGACATTGACAAATATGTACTGACACAGGGCGGCTCTGTACTGTGAGTGGTATTTCCACAGGAGGTGACAGTTTTCCAGTGGTGGATAATCTAGTAAAACTTAGTAATGTTATAAGAAAAACAATGTAAAATCTTCCCCTGATTAAAAAAAAGTTTGTCAAAAAGACTAAATACAACCCCCTACCCCATTTTAGTGGCATTGCTGGGGTATTCAGCTATCAAAATCAAACTCCAAAAAATACTATGTTTTAACATGGTCAATAGAACTGAGTACTGGATTTGTCACTTACCTGAATTAATCCAATTGTTTCTTTGCGACGTGGGACCATCTCATGCATTCTACAGTATCTACCACATCTGACTTTCAATTGTTGGGGCAAACAATGCTCCCTTAAATTTTCAAGAGCCCCTCCAGAGGTGGTGGCACACCAACTGACCATTCTTAGGTGAAGGCTGGCTTTTGCACAGAAGCTTCTTGTCTTCTAGGTCGCCTCTTTTCTCTTCCCTCCTCTTTTCCCCGCTCCTCTGCCCTCTGCCTCTTCATTTCCTTGTTCCCTCACTCTCTTATTTTCCCCCATCTTCTCTGCCTTTTCCCCTTCGCCAGGGAGGAGGTAATAACTTTATTTTAATGGTAGAGTTGAGAGCTTCTTGTCTCTGCAGAACATCTACCTCACAAGACTGCCTGCTGCTGTCTTCCCAGGCTTGAACCTCCAGATACTACATTCCACCTCTCTTTCTTCTTCTCTGTTTTTTTTTTTATCTTTAAATTTGGATCTATAGTTTTAACTGTGCAGGCCAAAACAAACAAACAACAACAACAAAAAAAACAACTCTGAGGAGCACTGTGATATCAGAGCCTTAATCCTTTAATATGGTTTTAATATAGACTGTTAAGCACCAAATAATGGCTTAAACATATTGTTTACTTATTGTCTGACCAGCACTATCCTATGTGCTTTAATATATATATTACTGCTTTTAATTTTCATCTTATCTCTATTTTACAGATGACTGAGTCTTAAAGAAACTAAAAGGACAAAATTATGAACTTTGCAGCAACTTGGATCAACTTAGAGTCTATAATACTGAGTGATCCTTTGCAGAAACAAAGAACTGAGTATCACATGTTCTCACTCATAAGTGGACCCTGAACAATTATCATAATACTATAAGAAAGGGATTGGTAGTAGTGGGAAACTGCTGGGGCGGGGGGGAACACCTCTTCAACAAGGGTACCTGCATAATGAACATTTATACCTAACCCTGAATTGTACACCACATCTTTTTTTTTTTTTTTTGAGTTAGAGTCTCACTCTGTCGCCCAGACTGGAGTGCAGTGGCCACTCCCGGCCACCGCAGCCTCGACCTGCTGGACTCCGGCGATCCTTCCGCCTCAGCCTTCCAAGTAGCTGGAACTACAGGCGTGCGCTCCCACACCCGGCTAATTTTTGATTTATGGTAGAGTCTTGCCCAGGCGGGTCTCGAACCCACGGGTTCAGGCAATCCACTCACCTCAGCCTCCCAAAGGCATGGGATTACAGGCTGATCTTTAAAATAAAAATTAGGCCAGGATTGGTGGCTCAGTCTGTAATCCCAGCACCCACCCAGGCAACTTAACGAGACCTCATCTCTACAATAAATCAAAAATTAGCCGGTTGTGGTAGTGCACACCTGTAGTTCCGGCTACTTGGAAGACTGAGGCAGAAGGATCGCCTGAGCCCACCAGGTTGAGGCTGCGGTGGCCGGGAGTGTGCCACTGCACTCCAGTCTGGGCGATGGAGTGGGACTCCAACTCAAAAAAAAAAAAAAAAGAAAAGAAAAGGAAAGAAAAAACTGAAAAAATAAAATAAAATAAATGATAATGGCAGAGCTGGGATATCCCTTTACGAAAGACATAAGAGGATCTGTGAACCAGTTTCTGTTGTCAGAGGACTGGCTGTTTGGTACAGGACAGAAACCTGCATAGGAAGAGAACAGCATGTGACAACTAATATGCATTGAATATTGCCATGTGTCATCAAGTGTGTTTCCTATGTATCATCTTATTGATTTTAAAAAACTTTTAAAAGTTGATAAATAAAAATTATATGTATCTATTGCAAATATTCCAAGCAACAAGATGTTGTGAAACGTGTACATTGTGGAATGGCTAAGTTGAGCTAATTAACATATGCATTACTTCACATACCTTTTTTGTGGTCAGAACACAAAAATCCACACTCAGAGACTTTTCAAGTATGCAATATATTGTGTTATCTGTAGTCATCGTGCTATACAACGGACTTTTGAACATATTATTTCTTTTCTTTTCTTTCTTTTTTTTTTTTGAGTTGGAGTCTCACTCTGTCACCCAGACTGGAATGCAGTGGCTGTTCCTGGCCACTGCAGCCTCGACCTGCTGGGCTCCAGCGATCTTTCCGCCTCAGCCTTCCAAGCAGCCGGAACTACAGGCGCACGCTACCACGCCCTGCTGATTTTTGATTTATTGTAGAGAAGAGGTCTCGCCAAGTTGCCCAGGCAGGTCTCGAACCCGAGGGCTCAGACAATCCACTCACCTCAGCTATCTAACCGAAATTTTGTATCATTTGGCCAGCCTCTTCCCAATTCTCCCCCCTGCCCCACACCCCTTACCCAGCTCCTGGTAACCACCATTTCACTTTCTGCTCCTATGAGTTCAACTTTTTCAGATTCCACATATAAATGAGGTGATGCAGTCTTTGTCTTTCTGTGCCAGGCTTACTTCAGTTAACATAATGTCCTCCAGTTTCATTCATGCTGCAAGTGACAGAATTGCCTTCTTTTTTAAGCTGACTAGTATTTCACTATGTATCTATACCACATTTCCTTCATCCATTTGTCCATTGATGGACACTTAGGTTGATCCCAATATCTTGGTTATTGTGAATAATGCTACAGAAACATGGGAGTGCAGGTATCTTTTTCACATGTTGATTTCATTTCCTTTGAATAAATACTCGGATGTGAGATTGCTGGATAATAAGGTAGTTCTACTTTTTCCTTTTCAAGGAACCTTTATACTGCTTTCTCCGATAACTGTGCTAATTTACATTCCCACTAACAGTGTGCAAGTGTTCCCTTTTATCTGCATCCTCGCCAATACTAATCTATCATCTTTTTGATGATGACATTCTAGCAAGTATGAGGTGATATCTCATTCTGTTTTTAATTTGCATCTATCGGATCTGTGATGTGGTGCACTTTAAATATATCCTTTGACCATATGGATGTCTTCTTTAGAGAAATGTCTATTCAGGTCCTTTGTCCATTTTTAAAATGGATTATTTGTTTTCTTGCTAAGTTCTTTGAGTTTCCTACATATTTTGAATATTAACTCCTTGTTAGATGTGTAGTTTGCAAATATTTTCTCTCATTCTGTAGATTGTCTCTTCACTCTTTTGGTTGTTTCCTTTGCTGTGCATAACTTTTTAGCTTGATGTAATTCCGTTTGTCAATTTTCGCTTGCATTGTCTGTTATTAACCTTTATAATGGCCTGAAATGACCAAATATTATGAGCATTACCACCACAGCCTCCCACTTATAGACAAGGGGTTAGAGGCAGGAAGGTTGCTAAAAAGTTAACAGGGCTGAGATTAGATGCAGGCAGACTGCCTTGAAAGTGTAGACTCTTACCCACCAGTCTAAGCTGAGTGATTTCAAGTGAGGGAGACATTTCTGGCAGCTGGGATCAGGGATGAGGGCATTTGAGCTGATCTTAGGGATGGGAAGAATTTCTACAGGTGGAGACGGGGAAGGGCATTTTGCACGCGAATGGCTAGAGCAGAACATAAATCCTCACACAATGTGCAGGCCACTGGGAGAAAGGTGGGAGCCTGGGGTACAAAGTGGAGAGGTGTTCAGTCAGGTAGTGCTTTCTTCTTTTGATTGTTTTCCCCCAAGGTGAATATTGAAAAGGATGAGCTTTATTGTTGAGCATCTGTAATGAGACTAAATACATCTTTATCTGTTTTGGACACCTATTAAAATAATTTGTTAGAAAGCGTCATTGTCACTCCTACCTGGTGCTGTGTGCACTGGGTATATAAAGGAAAGGAAATCAAGAGCTGGAGTTCAAATCCTGATTCAACTCTGTTACCTTGGGCTTCTTATATTAGCTTCCTCATTCTCCTGCAAGTCTGGAGTAGTATGCTTGCCCCAGCTTATCTGGCAAAGACATTAGGAAGCCAAAGAGAGAACAAATGTTCAAAGATGTAGAAGAAATGAGCTACGGAACTCTAAGGAATCACATATTTTTATTACTCTGATTAATCTACCATTTTAATGTATAGTAGTAATTAATATTGGCCACAGGCAACTCAGGATAGACATGTCATGATCTAAACAAATGTGTAGAGTACCCTGATGTTTTCACATATATCATCTGATTTAATTTTTACAATTGTCCTACGAAGTAAGCAGGGTGGTTATGATTCATTTCATTTTTACAGATGCGGAAACTGAAGTACAAGTCATTTGTTTAACAAATGTTGGTTGGGTATAAAATTCCAGTTTCCAACTCCCATTTAAAACTGTTTTCCAAAGAACATAGAAGAGTCAATTAGGTCACAGCCCTTGCTAAATTTCCTGGCAAAATTCAAGAGACAAGAATATAGACTTTTTTTTTTTTTTTTT